>NC_056747.1:702959328-703064328 GCF_019279795.1 Protopterus annectens
CACGTAAATCAGGAAGGGATGCATCCAACACCCTTAGTATTTGTCTGGTGTTGCATTCACTACATGCCTGTGCATCCATGAGAGCCCAAAACATGCATCTGGTGACACCTGCTGAGGCACTTGCGACAACGGCTTGATGAACAGCAGTCCTCCTGTGAGCACCCCTGTCCATCCGTCTGTGTGGAACCTCGCCTACACTCTGGCTATGGCCAGTGTCTGCACTCACACCTGCCATAGTCACCCCACTAGCCTGTTCCATGCCACCACCTGCCAACTGTCCATTATCTGTGACTGCTGGGGATGGGGCCTGTGTGGGCATTGTGACTGTGTGTGAGGACATTGTGGATGACTGTGGGATGCCAACCAATGGCACAGATTCAGCCCCTGATAACCCCACCTATGCCTGATTGTGACCATCATCACTGTCAGAGTCTGCAAAGACACTGACATCAGATTCTGAGCGAGAGGGACCACGACCACCATAACCAACTGTGGGGAGAAGGCAACATATCTAAATTAATACCTGCACTATACCATTTGCTGCTATACACACGCACACACACACACACACACACACACACACACACACACACACACACACACACACACACACAGGTGAGGTGGCAGACAGGCATTACACAGACCTCACAATAGCCAACTGGTGACATTCACAACACAGTCAGACCACTGCATACACACCCTGGGCAGGCCCTCAACATCATGCAGTGCAGCCCTTTCCACTTAATGCTACTACTTATATACATCTCTGGTGATACGTGAGTAGTGTCAGTAGGTGATGGGCCTTCAAGCAGCACACATTGCACCCATGTACACATAAATGTTGTTCACCTGTATAACACACTGGCAACTCCTACAGAACATACCTCTCAACTGTGAAGAGTATCGCTGAATGTCTACATGTGTGGCTCATACATATCTGGTCTGTTCGTCATAAATCCTGTGTTTGTCTGACACATTACTGGGATGATATGAGGACTGGTGTCACTAATTAGTGACATATTTTGAGTTGCACATTTCAGATCCTGCAGTACATGTATGTTGCAACAGAACCAGTTACACTAACAACCTTCTAATCTTTCAGTTGATATTATAAGTGGTAGACACCCCTGTTAACATGACAGGTTTGTCTGATATATGACATGAGACCACAGAAATCATGTGATAACATTTCCCACCTTTAATCTGACATATAACTTGTGCAATCCAATTGAAGAACAAACACGTCATTTAGGGGTAACATGTAAAAGTTGAAATATGTAAAATAGGCTGGTTGCATGACTGTGCACACCCTTAAACTAATACTTTGTTAAAGCACCTCTTGGAAAGGTGTATATCATCATGGCACATCTTGACTTAGCAATATTTGTACACTCTCCCTTGCAGAAGCCCTCCAACTCTGTAAGATTGCAAGGGCATCTCTTCTGCACAGGCCTCTTCAGGGCACCCTACAGATTTTCTATTGGATGTAGGTGTGGACTGTGGCTGGGCCATTCCAAAATGTTGATTGTCTTCTGGTGAAGACATTCTTTTTTGGATTTTGATGTATGGTTTTGGTCATTGTTATGTGGAAATGTGTAATTCCTCTCCATCCACAGCTTTCTAGCAGACACATGAAGATTTTGGGCCAAAAGGGACTGGTATTTGGAACTGTTCCTAATCCCCTCCACCTTGGCTAAAGGCCCACTTCCAGCTTATGAAGAGCAACCCCAAAGCAGGACACTGCCATTACCATGTTTCACCATGGGGATGGTGTTCTTTTGGTGATGCACAGTGTTATTGTGCCAAACAAATCCTTTTGATATTGTGGCCAAAAAGTGCAACCTTGGTCTCATTACACCATAACACATTTCTCTACATGCTTTTGGGAGACCTGATGTATTTTTCTTCAGAAATTCGTCAGACCTGGATGTTGCTATGTGTGAGAAAAGGCTTCCATCTTCCAACCCTACCCCATAGGCCAGACATGTGGAGAATATGGGAGATTGTTGTCACATGTAGTACACAACTGGTACTTGCCAGAGATTCCTGCAACTCCTGTAGTACTGCTGTAGGTCTCCTGGCAGCCTCCCTGACCAGTTTGGGTCTTGTCTTTTCCACACATTTGGAGGGATGTCCAGTTTTTTTGCAATGTCACTGTTGCCCCATATTTTCACCACCATTTGATGACTGTCTTCACTGTGTTCCATGGTATATGAAATGCTCTGGAAATGTGTGTGTACCCTTCTCTGGGCTGATACCTTTCATAAATGAGATCCTTTTGCTGCTTCATAAGCTGTATGTGAACTATGGCTGTTGCTGTAGCAGGTAACTGAGTAAATGTTAGGATAATTCTGGTAGGACAACTGACCGTTATTTGCTGTTAATCAAAGAGTCTCTGTAATTGATGGCAGGTGTGTACCTAAGAAGACATAATGCTGTAATTATATCAAAAGCTGCTTCAACACAGTATTAGCTTCAGCCTGTGCACACGTATGCATCTAGTTTCTTGTACATTTTTTGTGTGTCATAATTGTTCCCCTAACAGATTTGTTTGTTTTACAATTGAATTGTACAGGTTATAAGTCACATGAAATGTTGGAAGGGTTTGGAAATGTTTTATTGTGCTCTCATTCTTGTGTATCACAAATTCCTGGCATTCTAAAAGGTGTGTGTACACCAGGGGTCTCAAATTCAAGGGAGCATGAGGGCCACAAATAACCCCAAGGATTTTTTCAGGGGCTGCAAGTCCAAGTCATCCACAAACTATATATATATATATATATATATATATATATATATATATATATATATATTTTTTTTTTTTAATTAAAAAAAAAGTAAGTTACAAAAAAATTTGGTTTGAACCAACAGACCAATAATATTCTATTGTATTAGTTTCAAATATTCCAGTAATTGCACCTGAGTCTATGACAGAGTATTGTTGTTCATGAAAATGATTGCCTTTGTTCATTTTGACTGCTTAGCTGACAACATTTTCCAGAGACCAGGACGTCAACATTAGGCTTTATATCACGTGAAGCAGCCACTCGCAAGGTAGCTGTTAAGTGTTCATCAGTCAACCTTGACCGGAAAACTGATTTGTTAAGCTTCATAGATGAAAAAAATGTTCACAAATGTATGTACTGCCAAACATCACAAGGATTTGAGCAGCCATAGAGAAAAGCTTTTGAAACTAATCTTGACTCATGTACTTATAAAAATCTGGAACGTCAGCATCTATGTACTTCAGTTTCAGAACACTATCGCACAGAAGTTCCAACAACTCCATCTGGAATTCTTCAGAGACAGTGTCAACACCTATGGAAAAAGGCATCCTAAAGATGGCAAATAGGGGTTCAAGTGCCTCGGAATCCTTTAATCGACAGTCAAATTTTGCTTGTAATTTGCTGACTACATCTGAATATTCTTTCAAGAACTGTTTTTTGACTGTTCCAGGTAACTGTAAGGCTGAGAAATGAGCTAGGTTACCATCCATCAGCTGTTTCACCCACAGGGAAAGTTTACATCTGTCATACATCTGTGTTATCGTCTGTTTTGTGCCCTGGAGCTTGATGTTGAGTTCATTAAGATGCTAGGTAATATCTGTCAGAAAAGCAAGGTTAGATATGAAAAATGGATCAGCTAGCTGAGTAGTTTCATTTTCTTTCATTGCCATGAAGACTGCTATTTCCTGTCGAAATGCAAAGAATCTTCTCAGCACACTTCCCCTACTTAACCATCTGACATCAGTGTGATAGAGTAAATCTCCATATTCGGTATCAAAGTTAGACAGAAAGTCATTAAACCAGCAGTGATTTAGACCTCTTGCATGCATAAAGTTAATCAACATAACAATAAAATCCATGAGTTCCTTCATTTTGAGTCTCTTTCCACACAATGCTTCCTGGTGCAAAATGTAGTGAATTGCAACAAAGGTGTCAGTGACACCAACACTGTTGAGCTTTGCTTTCAGTAACCCAACAACACCATCTTTTTCAGAACACATTGAGGATGCACCATCAGTCGCTACTGAAACACGCTTAGCCCATGGCAATTCCGACTTTTCTATACATTTTTCAAGTTCGCCAAATATGTCACGTCCCATTGTTGTGCCTTTCAAAGGTAACAGGTCTAGTAATTCTTCCATAACATTCAAGTTCCTGTCCACACCTCGAATGAACACAGAGCAGTATGCAGCATCTGTTATGCCAGTGCTCTCATCAAGGGCCACTGAAAAAGCTTCAAAATGTTTTCCAGCTGCAAGTAGCTGCTGGTCTACATTACTGGCCAATTCAGTAATTTTGCTGCCCACTGTATTTGCAGACAAACTTATACCGTCACCCAATTTCTTCTTGTCTGGGCAAAGAATTTCACTTGCTTTTATGAAGCAGTCTTTAATGACCTGTCCTTCAGTGACTGGATGGGACAACTTCATGATCATTTCACTGATAACAAAGCTTGCTCATACTGAATCTTCACTTGTTTTTGTTAAGGTTTTTGAAGATGTTTCGCTGAGTGGCAAAAGGTTGATTTTAGTTGATGAACTTTCTCTTCCCTCATTTTGCCTGTAATCACATCATATTCATTACCATGCATAGTTTCATAATGTCTCCGTACATTGTATTCCTTTGGAACGGAAACAGATTGATAACAAATAAGGCATTTGATTTGACTATTCAACTCAGTAAAAAAATATAATTTTTCCCATTTCTCATGGAAAACATGCTTGACAACATTGCTAATACTCACTTATAATACTAGTCTAAAATAAACAAACATACAAAGAAAATTATATTGGTTTTCAAATTTTCTAATACCGAAAGAAGCACTTCCTTAGTAACAGATGATGACCGCAAATTATAAATAAGTATTCTCTCTCTCTCAGCTCCATTCCTTCCACAAAATAACCTCCAAATGCTTTCTAATTTTTAATTAATATTACAAACATTTGTTAGGCTCACATACACGCACACATACACACAATGCTCTTTTGGTAATTAACCCACACTATCCTGAGTTCCCTAAGACAGCCACATAAACCACCAGGAACAAAGATATCCAGCAGCTGGTGCAGACTGCAGAGATAATAGGCATCTACCAAGTCGGACATTCCTGGTAATCAAATGTCAATAAATAAGTTAATACATTCCTATCCAATAGATTTTCAGGTTGCTGTACCCATTTTACTCCATCACGCACACATTTGTGAATCCTGGGTGGTACAAAGGGATATCAGCTATGTAGGGTTCTCTATACCGGGAGTCTTCTAGGTAAGCAATAGTTTATGACACAACAATTCCAGGGCTCAGTCCTTATTCCTGAACTGTGTGTGTTCTTGTAATTCACAGTCCACTATCCATGCTGTGCACACATCCCTTGTTAAATGTGGTGCTTCACTTTTAATACCTGAGTTGCAATCCACAAATTTGCCCGCAGCCATCCCGTGAGTAGTTTGTCAAAGTATGCGCAAGCACTTCACTGACACACACAAAAAAATTTCCCCCAGCAACCACTTCAGTAGCTTGCCCAAGCATGCACAAGCATCAAAATGAAACACTCCCCCACCAATACCTTCATCAGCATGTCTAAGTATGCACAAGCAGTAACGTATGACATTTTACTTTGCCCTGCAAAAACTTCAGATGTTTGTCCAAGCATGCACGAGCAAAAAAATGAAACACTCCCCCTCGCCAATCCTTTCATCAGCATGTCTAAGTATGCACAAGCACTGAAATGACACATTTTATTTTCCCCAGCGATCACTTAAGCAGTTTGTCAAGTATGCACAAGCACCAAAATGAAACATTTCCTCACTGAAACTTTCAGCAGTATGTTCAGATATGCACAAGCACCAAAAGGCAATACTTCCCCCAGCAATCCCTTCGTTAGCATGTCTAAGTATGTACAAGCACTAAAATGCAACATTTTACTTTGCCCTGTGATCACTTCAGATGTTTGTCCAAGCATGCACGAGCATCAAAATGAAACACTCCCCCAACCAATCCCTTCATCAAAATGAAACACTCCCCCCACCAGTCCCTTCATCAGCATGTCAAAGTATATGCAAGCACTAAATTTACTAAACTGACACATTTTATTTTGCCCAGCAATCACATCAGCAGTTTATCAAGTATGCACCAGCACCAAAGTGAAACATTTATCATCTGATGAGTTCAGATATGCACTAGCACCGAAAGGAAACGGGTTCCTATCAGCAGACCAAAGACGCATGTTTTTGAATACGTCTTGGTCAAACTGACAAAACCAAAACTGCAAAATATCGAAGCAGAATGTAAGTGAATTCTTCCCTGGGAAAGAATTTGCTTGGCCGCTTCGGTACTTTGCTGTTTTCAGCACTGTAGTGCAGTCTCGGATTTGGTATATTTAAGTAGGGGGGTGTGGGGGGCACAGCCCCCCACTTAATCTCATGTTTTAATGTGCTTTTCTTTTTTTTTTTTTTTGGAACAGTGATTTTTTTTTTCCCTTGGAAAAAAATCACCGTTCGCTTACCTAAGCATTCGGTGATCTAATATAGACCCAAGGAAACAGTTTCCCTACCAATCCCTGCATCAGCATGCCTAAATATGCACAAGGACAAGTGGGTTGGAGGCATGCATCAATAAGGGTTTCTAAACAGCTTCACTGTTAAGCATACCTCTCAACTGTATAGATTTTTGGCTCATATTTTTGATCTGTTCCTCATTAAATACTTTTTCAGAGATGCTACTGAACATGATTAGAAAATAACATTGTTTTGTCATGGGCTGTTAGCTAAGGAAAGCAACAATAAAGAACTGTAATTGTAAAAAATAGCAATAAAGTTTTAGCTAAGCAATAAAATGTTTCACTTTATTTTGCATGACTGCATATTTTGGTGTTATATTGCATCAGTATGGAGGGGCACGATAAGATTAAATATACTGAAACATCAGTTCTCCTCGTGGGAAGAAACATAGCGTACTTTACTCTGGGTTATTTGTTTTGCAGGCTCTTATCACAGGATGCAACAATTAATCATCGATTCTTTGACTGAGAAAAAGCAAACGGAATCATCTACAATAGATTATGCAGTTCTACAAAAAGATCCAATGGAAGAACCATTAAAACATCGTGATGAGCAGCTCAGCTCTTATTTGCGCTAACCCAGCACCCGCTTTTCTTTTTACTTTGAGTTCATAACTTCCCAAAATCAATACTAATAACCATAAGGTCCAACTGGTGTATCGGAACCAAATAAACCAAAAAAAACCTCACCAAATCCAAAAGCTGAGAAAGACAAAGAACTGCAAAATGGATAGCGTAGCTTCACTTTAATCACCACTTTCATCAAATGACTTCTTCAGAACCACATAACCAGTACAAAAACCCAATGAAATATATACGCACCCTAATTAATAACAATCTATTATCCAATTAACAATAATACGACATTTTAAAATCAACCAATTCATAAAAAATATATAAAAAACTTAGGACCTATTTAATAAATCCAGCACTTTATTTTCTAATGTGCAATTTACGATTTTTTAAAAAACATTTAATATTAATGGCATCGTTCAAGCCAGGTCTTTTGACTGCCTGTAACTTGATCTGCCATTTAGCTTCCCTCTGCTCCAAGTAATTTTAAAAATTTCCCCCACGAATATCAGTGGTACATTGCTCCAAAATGGAGAACAAAAACTTGTTGAAACCAGAGCATTCAAGACTATGTTTGTAAAGTGCATGATTTTTATCTTTTTTTTTTATATTGTACATATGTTCCCTCATCCTTGTTTTTAAATTTCTGGTGGTCATCCCAACATAAAATGTCACATACTGCGACATAAACCACCCCCTCTCTAGTTTTACAACAGAAAACACCTGCAACTCCTATAGTGCGGGGAATGTGTGACAGCTGAATGCTATCCATTTTGCAGTTCTTTGTCTTTCTCAGCTTTTGGATTTGGTGTTTCTTTGGTTTATTTACCTCCCCAAATCACACTATTTTTGATAAAATACAGAGAATCTGCTTGCAGAACAGGGCGCCAAACCGGCTGACTTAACTGTTCAGAGAGATCCACGTTTGATGCCCTGTGCTGCAAGCAGATTCTCTGTATTTTACCAAAGATTGGGAGAGAACAACTAGAAACACAATAACAGCTTACCTCAGGAACACTCCGCTCACACAATTTGAGGGTCAGTCTGCTGGAAAGAGATGATTGGTAAACACCCAAAAGCAAGTTCCACTCCTCTATGCATGGAAATGAATTGACCAAATGCACCTAATTCAAGAGACAGATGCCACTGGAGGAGGAAAAAAACACGACTGCAACCTCCAAACAGATCTCCACTCTCTTAGGCATGCTTGGTGATGGACACAATTCAAGATGCATATCGTACACAGGGAGAAGTCGTACTGGGGAAATAAAACAAAAAAAAACAACCACACAACTGGATCCTCAGTAAGTGATCGCAGGCCACAGAAAACTACTTTGTGGGCTGCCTGCAACCCGTGGGCCATGTGTTTGAGACCCCTAGTGTACACCATTTATATGCACTGTATAACACTAATTTATAACATATGCCCCTAGTTTTGGGCCTTTGTCCCCCCATTTTGTCAGCCTTTGTCCAGATTTCTTGCAATGACAGGTTGTGAGGTATGCTACAGATATGTGACATCTCCTGCAAATAGGCCCCTGTGATGACCACTGGGATGCAATGCAGTTAACCCCACCACAAGTGAACATGTAGATATTGCGAAATGGCTGAGAGGAGCAGTTGTGTGCATGGTCACATGCATGACCTTAACATGCCTGGGGTACTGCTGAGCCACAACAGGAAAATCCCATACTCACTGGCTTCAGGCTGCTGCCCCACATCCAGACCACATGTATCTATGTAGTTGTGGGGGAGAGGTATTATCAGCACACTCACATTTGGCATTGGTACAAGATGAATGCTACTTTTCTGCACAGGTACAGCACAAGCTCTGATAGTACTCAATTTGCTGTCCTTCACCACAAATGTGCACTTGTGTGCATTAGTAAACCCCACCCACAAATACAGTTTGAACTGACATATGCATCTAGATACTCAATAGAAGATAGTATGACTGCTACATGATTAAATTGATGTGCACTGTGGCCTAACCTGGACACTCCTCACCTGTTGCCTGGGTGCCACCCACCTCCACGACTTGTGTTTCTTGTGTTGGCTGTTGTGTGGGGGCTGCCCCAAGTTTGGCAAGGAGCTCCTCTGTTGCTCTAAGTGGAGCTTGTGTGGCTGGACCCCCACTGGTAGCAGTAGGAACCCCGGCCACTGCAGCAGCCCTTTGCTGGGCACGATGTACCAGGTCAGTTGCCCAATGCCTGACCTGATCATATGTGCGGCCATGGTGGCCCAAGGGGTTAACTATGTAGACAAGATCATCCTACAGGGCAGTCCGCTCCTGCAGATTTTGTCGGCTAAGGCTGAACAGCACCGCATGGTGCAGGATTATGGCATCGGTGATGGCTGCATTCTCATCTGCAGTAAATGCTGGCTGATGCTGCATGCCATCTGGAAGAAATAAACAGGGAAACACATCACATGACCTTAGACATTGCCCAGAGTTATTTACAGAGCCAGCACATCAATATTACCTATCATTAGCCAGCACTTACAACCACATCATACCCCTGTCATCTATCAGCACAGTATGAACGTGCATTACACTCCTGGTCCTGATGTGTCATGTTCTCCCCAATGAGGGCCAGTACATTGCATAAACCACCAATCATCATTCACGTTTGTGTAGAGGGATGACAGTGGCCATCTTCCTTGCAGATGGGATGTCAATGGTGCCCAGGCTTTGCTTGCATACAGTGTATAATGGAGCTGGAAGCATATGCCTGATTTCATGTAGGATGCAGACAGGAATGTTATTAGGTCCCCTGGAGACTTGCTTTTGTTGACTGTGATTAGGCAGCATGCACCTGCTCCTTGATGATGAGGGGAGGGGTGCAGGTGCTGTGAATATCCACTTATACTGATAGTGAGCCAGGGGGGGTGATGTTTGCCCTAAACCTGTCTGCAGCAGGTTGGCTGTATCTATGGTGTGTGTGTATGTGGTGTAACTGACCACCAGTACAGGGTGGGTTGGGTTGTTCCCTCTGAGATTGCAGACATATGTGAAGACGGCCTTGTGATTGTCCTTGGTGGATGTGTCCGATTTGTACTCATAGTTGGCCTTACAGTAATCCACCTGTGACCTTATATGCTCATTCAGACAAAGGTTGACTTACTGACAAGTTGGTGCCTGCTCCTACTTTGCCCTGTACAGCCAATATAGCGACTAATTGTGTGGTTTGTGTATTGCTGTTGCCCAGCAAAGGGGATTACTCTACCTTGATGGAGGCAGGTTTTACAAGTAAGGTATTGCTGAGTCCATACAGCTATGCAGGTGGTCATATAGCTGTTTGTAGTAGGCATGGACACAAGTTCATAACACAGTTGGACACCTCTCCAGTTTCAACCTGATAATCATGCTTATTCTAGTACCCATATTTGTGTCAGTGCAATGCAACAACCAGTAGCTGTAGAAATCTAAATCTGTTGGATGCACAGAATCTAAGATTACAGACGTGTACAACATGTACAGCTTATTTACCTGATGTTTTGCATCCAATGTCTGGTGTTATGAGGCAGCCAGGTACACCTACTCATACAAACATGTGCACAGGTAATACCTGATATACATTTCTGTTCTATGTCAGTATGGCACACTATATTTACACTCTTGCTGGTCAGTCATTCCTCTCAACCTGTTAGAGCAAAACACCTGGAGGGTGCCACACATACATGGGGGGTGATGGGCCAAAATTACTGACACTTTCTTAATATTGCTGTAACACACTTAAGTCATTTGATAGCACAGTAGCCTTTGCATTTACAGACATACCCTGGAGGATGTCCGACGCTCATATGGCAGGAAGAGAGGAGAAACCTTTGGAGTGTGGTAGTGAGGGTAGGAACATTACTGTTGGCAGTATGACTGGTATTGGGACAGAGCTAGCTGATATGATGGACAGAAGGAAAGATGATATATTGTGTTTGCAAGAAACCAGATTGAAGGGGCGTAAGGCTAGGTGTATCGGAGGTGGGTCCATATTGTTCTATCATGGTGTGGATGGGAGGAGAAATAATGTATGGGTTATCCTGAAGGAACAGTATGCCAACAGTGTTTTTGGAGGTGAAAAGAGTGTCGGATAGAGTCATGTTTATGAAGCTGGAAATTGATGGCGTAATGATGAATGTTGTTAGTGCAGATGCTCTGCAAGTTGGGTGTGAGATGGTTATACAGAAAAATTCTGGAGTGAGTTGGATGATGTGGTGATGACTGCACCCAAAGATAAGAGAGTGGTGATTGGAGCAATTTCAATGGGCATGTTGGTGAAGGGAACAGAGGGAATGCTGAAGTGATGGGTAGGTATGGTGTTAAGCAAAGGAATGCAGAAGGTGAGATGGTAGTGGATTTTGCAGAAAGGATGGACATGGCTGTGGTAAATACGTATTTTAACAAGACAGAGGAGCATACGGTGACATACAAGAGTGGAGGAAGATGCACACAGCTGGATTATATCCTATGCAGGAGGGCCAGTTTGAAGGAGATTGGAGACTGCAAATTGGTGGCAGAGAAAGTGTAGCTAGGCAGCATAGAATATTGGTCTGTGGGATGACGTTGGTGATCAAGAAGAGGAGGAGGAGTGTGAGGGCAGAATCAAGGATCAAATGGTGGAAACTGAAAAAGGGTAATTGTGAGTTTGAGTTCAGGGAAAAGTTAAGGCAGGCACTGTGTGGCAGTGAAGAGTTACGGAATATCTGGGTAACTACAGCAGAGCTAGTAAGGGAGATGAGTAAAAAGGTGCTTGGTGTGACATCTGGACAGAGGAAGGAGGACAAGGAGACCTGGTGGTGGAATGAGGAAGTACAGGAGAGTATACAGAGAAAGAGGTTGGTGAAGAAGAAGTGGGATTGTCATAGAGATGAAGAAAATAGACAGGAGTATAAGGAGATGAGGTGCATGGCAAACAGAGAGATGTCGATGGCTAGGGATGAGGCGTATGAAGAGTTGTATGAAAGGTTGAACACTAAGGATGGAGAAAAGGACCTGTACCAATTGGCTAGGCAGAGGGACCAAGCTAGGAAAGATGTGCAGCAGATAAGGGTGATAAAGGATAATGAGGGAAACTTTCTCACAAGCGAGGAGAGTGTGTTGAGAAGATGGAAGGAGTACTTTGAGGGGCTGATGAATGAAAGGTTGGATGATGTGGGTATGGTGAATCAGGAAGTGCAATGGATTAGCAAGGAGGAAGTATGAATAGCTATGAAGAGGATAAAGAATGGAAAGGCTGTTGGTCCAGATAACATACCTGTGAAAGCATGGAGGTGTTTAGGAGAAATGGCAGTGGAGTTTTTAACTAGATTGTTTAATGAAATCTTGGAAAGTGAGAGGATGCGTGAGGAGTGCAGAAAAAGTGTTTGGGTACTGATTATAAGAATAAGGGTGATGTGCAAAGCTGTAGTAACTACAGATGGATAACATTGATTAGTCACAGCATGACGTTATGGGAAAGAGTAGTGGAAGCTAGGTTAAGAAGGGAGGTGATGATTAGTGATCAGCAGTATGGTTTCATGCCAGGAAAGAGCACTACAGATGCAATGTTTGCTCTGAGAGTGTTGATGGAGAAGTACAGAGAAGGTCGGAAGGAGTTGCATTGTGTCTTTATGGACTTAGAAAAAGCATATGACAGGGTGCCTAGAGAGGAGTTGTGGTATTTTATTAGGAAGTCAGGAGTGGCAGAGAAATATGTAAGAGTGTTACAGGATATGTACAAGGGTAGTGTGACAGCAGTGAGTTCTGCGGTGCAGTGACGGATGCATTTAAGGTGGGGGTGGGATTACATCAGGGATCAGCTCTGAGCCCTTTCTTATTTGCAGTGGTAATGGACAGGTTGACAGACAAGATCAGACAGGAGTCCCCATTGACTGTGATGTTTGCAGATGACATTGTGATCTGTAGTGAGAGTAGAGAACAGATTGAGGAGACCCTGGAGGGGTGGAGATATGCTCTAGAGAGGGGAGGAATGAAGGTCAGCAGGACTAAGACATAATATATGTGTGTAAATGGGAGGGAGGATAGAGGAATGGTGAGGATGCAGGGAGTAGAGTTTGCAAAGGTGGATGAATTTAAATATTTGGTATCAACAGTTCAGAGGAATGACGAGAGTGGTGGAGAGGTGAAGAAGCGAGTACAGGCAGGATAGAGAGGGTGGAGAAGAGTGTCAGGAGTGATTTGTGACATATGAGTACCATTAAGAGTGAAAGGAAAGGTCTACAAGAGGGTAGTGAGACCAGCTATGTTTTATGGGTTGGAGATGGTGGCACTGACAAAAAGGCAAAGGTCAGATCTGGACGTGGCAGAGTTAAAGATACTAAGATTTGCAATGGGTGAAATGAGGGTGGACAGGATTAGGAATATGTATATTAGTGGGTCAGCCCAGGTTGAATGGTCTGGAGACAAAGTCAGAGAGGCGAGATTATGTTTGTTCAGACATGTGCTGAAGAGGGATGCTGCGTATATTGGGAAAAGGATGGTAAGGATGAAGCTGCCAGATAAGAGGAACAGAGGAAGGCCTAAGATAAGGTTTCTGGATATGTTGCAAGAGGATATGCAGGTGGTTGGTGTGACAGAGCAAGATGCAGAGGACAGGAAGAAATAATGACAGATGATCTGCTGTGGTGACCCCTAACAGGAACAGCCAAAAGAAAAAGAAGGAGATGTTGTAATGTCAGTCTTCACAGATTTGCCAATGATTTGCCAGACATAACACAACTCTATGAGTAAATGACTACAAATATGAGGCACACATATGGTCAGTTTGCACAACACTGGACAATTGAATGGTATGAGCTCAGTATATCACATGCAGTTCAACACACACATCTGCAACAGTAGTTTACTATGCAAATACCCAGTATAGGTCTCTCACATTTCTGAGACAAACATGTATATCATAGTTGTATTCACAATTAACATATGGATATCTATGACATTCCAGTAGCTGGCCTAGCAGTGTCACAGTCAGTATTGTTCAACACACACTCCAGTAGTAGTCATATGTGAGCCATCCTTTCGTGGGGTGACTCAGGGGCCTGAGCTGTGATCTATGTCACTGCAGACAGACCCAGATGCTGTGGCCATAGGTTCTGACCAGCAATATATCAGTACAGCAAGTCTTGTTGAGACATATTTGTTGAACATCCGATTTTCCATTATTACATACCCCTACTGCATTCCATTACATGCTTACTTGTTTGACATACCGTTTTTCCCCAAGTATATAGTTGGTTGGATTCCAATTTGTGTTGCTTTGTTTGTCTGTCTGTCTCTCTTTCTCTCTCTCTCTCTCTCTCTCTCTCTCTCCAATATGTAGGGTATACATCTGTCTTGCATAGGCAGCAGCTTGCCTTTTGTAGAAAATGCTCATGAGCAGCTGATGGTCTGTGCACCAGTTGGTGTCCCCCACTTGCTAATTGCATGCAGAACAGCTGTGTTGTTATTCCTATACCCAATGGCATGGCAAGACACTCCTATAATTGAGTAATTTATGTGGGTGATTCCCCTTCTCCTTGCCTGTGAGGAAGACTTTATGGAGGTTTGTGAACAACAGCATCACAGAGGGTAGTTGGAAATACCTCTTACAATGAAAACTGTGGCGACAGCCCAACAAAATGGGTGGAGAATGTTCCAGACAGAGGGACAGAATGTTATTATTGCTGTTATACAGTTGGATTACTGCTAGTCTAACAGGGTTTGTATGGACATGGCTTCTCTGCATGATTTTTTAAGTCTGACAGTGTTATAAGGTTGACATATCTCTCAACTGTACAGCTTTCCGCAGAATGGCCAGTGTTTGGACTCTTATGTTTGGCGTGTTCCTCAGACATTTTTTGTCTTTGGCAAATCAGTAGCATACTCTGGGGATTGCAGTCAGTAAATGGTAACATCCATTTCTGTTTCTGACTTCATATCCCTCAGAAAATATATGTTACAACAAACCCTGTTACACCAGAAACTTTCGCAGTTTATAACAGCAATATTTCAAATATGCCCCTGTTTTGGGGTCTCTGTCCCCCAAGTATGTCAGACTTGGTCCAGATGTCATGCAGTAACAGGTCAATAGGGATGGTATATCATTGTTTACTGCCTTCAGTTCTGATATCATCCCAGTGATGTATCAGAATGCCAGACGTTATGTGGAATAGGCCTTATATATGAGGACAAAGCCTGGAAATTCTGTGGGACTCTGTACAGTTGAGAGGTCTGTGTATTTCTAGTGATTGTTGACAGACTGTCAGGATTGTGTAGCAGTGTAGTGTGTAAATGTTATTTGGCCTGTGTAAGGAGGGGGTAGATATAAGTGTTATGGCTCCTTCTCTATTTGACTGTGCATGCTGCTCCAGTTTCTGGTGGTCTATTGGCTGTATATGTTTGTAGAGGCCGACTGAGACATGTCCCTACCACAGTCAGGAGTCATACCACACTGTGAATTGGACCAGTATATGTAGGGTTAGTGTGTGAGTGGCAAACAGGGTGATCTTTTTGTTCACGCAGTCCTTATACTCTACTGTTCATTTTGCTTACCGGTATGTCACTGTGAACGTGGTGAAATTGGTTGTGGGTATGCACTTTCACACTTGTGTCTGTTTATCAGGGCTGTTACATACCTGTAGTGCCTGATATATTTGCAAATATATGTGTAATTCCCCATAGCGGATTTGGGTTAGTGTTGTGTCAGTCTGACTGTAGTTTGGACGGTGCTTGGTGACATGCTTAGCAGCTCAGTATAGTTCCCATAATGTGATGTTATGTCCAGATATTTGTAGGATGCACTGTTGCCTGGTCCCCATAAGTGTTGTGTATTTCTGGCACATCAGTGGGATGATGTGAGAACTTAAGTCACTAACTAGTGAGAAGTAATTGAGTGTTAGACTTGTGCTATTTCAGTCAATATATATTAGAACAGACAGGAGGGTGTTACTGCAGCAACTGTGTCAGCTTATCTACTCCAATATTTCAGATATGTCCCTATTTTCATGGCTTTCTCCCCATACTTTGTCAGGCTTGGTCCAGATTCATTGCACTTAGGGGTTCTGAGCATACCTCTCGACTGGCCAGATTGTTTCAGAATGTCCAGGTTTATTGCTCATATTTCTGGTCTGTTCCATAGAGTCATTATTTTTATTTCTATGATAAATCACTGTGATGATTTGAGGGTTTCTGTCAGGAAATGATGACATATATTTCAGTTTCAGCACTCACATCCTTCAGAACATGTATGCTGAAACAAACCATATTACTCTAGCAACATTCTACATTTATAAGAGTAATATTTAAAATATGTCCCTAGTTTTAGCCCTTTGTCCCCCTATTTTGACAGCCTTTGGCCAAATTTCTTGCATTAAGAGGTAAAGAGGTATGGTTCTGAGTTATGACTCCACTGCATGTTATGAGTATATATATATCTATATATATATATATATATATATATATATATATATATATATATACATATATATATATATTTTTATGGGTATATCTCTGTTTCTATTATGTATATATTTTTTCATATACATGCATCTCCATACATATATACATGTGTATATGTATATATACAAAACCTGACTGATTCTACAGAATCTTTTCCCTACTGTTGAATGACTCTATTGCATGATATGTTTGAAAAAGCATCAGAAATCCCTACAGCTCAAATGGTGTACAGGGCCTTAGGTTCAAGACTTGGCAGGGCTAATTATTTTGCTGCTAGGCAGAACAGTGGGTGATGGAGACAGAGTGATTAAAGCAGTTTTAAGTGGTTTTAAGCTGATTTGTGTGGGTTTGCATGATGCTAAGTGATGCCAACACACGGTTAACCATAAAGATGCTTAATCTGTTTTGGCTTCACTTACCATGATGCAAACTCGCTTACTCCCGCTTACTCCCACCTACACCCGTGCTAATTTCTTTAAAAGAAAAGAAAAAGGGGTGATAGGAAAGTGGTAAAAAAGGGGCATGCAGAGGGGAAAAAACAATATGAAAGATAGCTAGAGATGTGCAGGACAGGTGTAGTGAAGGTCCACAGCTTTCCATTTCTTATACAGCAACAGCTGTGCATTTGTGCAGAATTTGGAGGTGTATTTGGACACTCAAACCCCAGAGAGAGGGGTGAGGATAACAGATATGTGTTGTCAAACCAATTGGACTGGATTACAGTGGACAATCCGCGGTGGTACAGCAGTAACATTGTTGCCTCACAGCAAGAGATTCTCCTGCTCAATTCTCAACTGGAGTGCCTTCTGTGTGGAGTCTGCATGTCGTCCCCGCAGTCGAGTGGCCTCTAAAAGACATGCGTGAATGGGCGTGCCTTGGCTGAAGGTTGGGCATTGGGTTGGCAACACAGCGCCATAAAACTCGACTGCCAATCATTAGCGGACTGGAGTTCCGCTGTGGTGACCCCTAAGCGGGAACAGTTGAAAAGACAAACAAACGTGTCCAGTGGACACCTGTGCGAAATGGACAGCTATGTGTGGGGTGATATTTTTTTTTGGAACAGATGCCCTTTTCTTTTTTTTTTTAAGGTGAGAGTGGGATGTTGGGGAAGGATTGTAGGTACATCCTGGGAGGTAGGTTGGGTAGGGAGACAGACAAGACAGAGAATACAGCAGACAGGGGTGGTATATGACACATGAGGGGGGTAAACACATTTGACAGGGAGGGTGGTTGGGAATCCAAAGCCCATGGGGCCCCATATGGTTGCAGTCGGACTGAGATCCTCACCCATGGGCAGTCACCACTGCACTGTCATGGCCCCAAAAGTGGCTGTGCAGGGTGCTGGACAGGAGGGGTGGCCTGACCCTTGAGGTGTGCCAGGTAGCCCTCAATTTGGTGCAGCTGCTCTCCAAACTTAGATCGAAGGGTGCTGCACACCAAACTCCAGAACTGACTGTGGGTGACAGGATCCTGTCCGCACCCACTCCCAGGGAGGGGGACAAACCCCGTCCCCTGATGGGGTTCCACCCAAAGTTGGTGCAGGGCCAGTGGATGAGGGAGATCCAGGTTGGGTCCCAGACATGCTAGGGCCTGCTGCCACAGTCAGATGAGGCATGACAGGCAGATCCGCTGGGATTTGCATTCCCAAATGCCCTATGGTGTTAAGGTTTTATAAAATATGTTGGTTAGTCATGAGCAATACGTTTCAAGATTAGTTATAACAGCATCCGTGAGTGTTCCAATTAACCTTATAAAACAGATTTGAAACAGTTGCATAGCAAACAGAACACATGCATAAGTGGAACAACAGTATACATTATAACAGCATGCCAGTAACATTGATGGCAACAGGCCACCAACAATGGTATTTGAACAAGGTATGTTAACATGCAAGCAATCAAACATATTAACAATACTATAACTCAAGTCCCAACATTAGGGTTGGAGCACAACATACCCATAGTATATGAGTAGTAATTATTGATGCAGATGAGGGGTGGGGGGAGAGACAAAAAATCCATTAATGACTGCTTATGCTACTATTTTCCACAACAGGACTGCTCAATACTCTATGGGTCCGCCCTCACTTTAAATCTACCTATGCCCATAGCTTCTGTAGGGCAAACATACCTATTAAACTGTCAGCCTGGAATGGTATGAGGCAAACTGTGACAACTCTGGGTACATGACTAGAGGGAACTCGTACATGTCAGGGTTACATATCTGGCACAGGAGGGGTACTCTTAACTGCTGTTATGTGAGTGTGCTACTGGCATACATCAACTGGTTTACTATCTGTGTCCAGGATTATTTCCAGCAGTGACCACTAGCTGTGACATTGTGACACTTGAGAGACATGTATTGGGGACTTACCTCTCAACTTCTTAGTGCATGACATCTGGACAAAGCCATACATAAGAGTGGGACAAAGGCCCATAAATATGGACAATTTTTAGATATTGCTTTTAAAAACTTAAATTTGATAAAATAACAGGTTTTGCATTTGCATGGCTTTTCTAATGGATATGACATCTGACACTTGTATGTCTATCATTATTTTCTAACTTTAGTCTATAATGGTTTGCCACTGATTTGCCATGACACCATTAATTTATGTAAAACTTACCAAAAATCTGAGACATATATCTGGACATTCAATTAATATCTGTACAGTTGAGAGGTATGGGAAGAGTGCATATTGTATGTACCTACCCTACTGTCATTTGCAGGCATGTGGTGGGACAATTGAACAGTTGTACACCATTTATTAGTATACCCTTCCTACAGCTACTGGCAACATTTACTTACCTGTAAAACCTGTGGGGAAAATGTCTGTTAACACTACCTGACTGTTTTTACATTTATTCCTGATTCCTTGTGTGTAGATATGCACACATCTTAGTACCACTCCCTGGATTTGAGCCATGTCTGGGTGTGCAAAATTAGTAACTAAGCTATTTCTCATCACACTAAGCTACCAGGGAACTGCTGTTTTTTGTTTCACTGGTTTCTGCCTAATAGTCTCTTGGTTAGACAGTCTGAACTTGTAATCCTATGATACATGCGTGACAGATAGTTATTGTACTGTGCATTACTCCTTTGGATTACTACAACCTGGAAAGCAAAGGTTAACACAAGGCAATGCTGCATGGAACACACTTTGTTACTTTACATATTACTATTCAGGGCTCAGAGCTTGGTGCAGTATATATTTCACATTTAATTTGTATCTCATTTTACAGCTATACCATCTACAGTTTCTCCTAACAGCTTGTTCACAGATGAACCTCCGTTAATGTATGCTGTCACAGCCATATTTGCTGTGAAGAACCTGTATACATTCTATATATGTCTACAACAACATACCAGAATAAACACACCAGTTTTTTTAAGGGTCTTTATTGTACTTCAGTATTCATCAGTCAAACTTGTTTATGTGTTCAGTTCACACAGTAACAATATATGTACTAGCAGTAAGCAATGTACTCCTTCTTAGCTATTTTAACAATATACTGCAAAATAGATTTGTACTCACCACCCTGTCGGTGCAGCCTCAGCAGTCTGTCACCATGGGCTTTGAAGTTCACAGTCCTCTCTGCTGCAGCTGTAGGGGATAAAAAACACACATTATGTGTATCTGTCTATCACATTCTCAGGCTAGTATTTACTACAAACTACTTGATAATGATACTTACACACTACTGGAGCATTCCAGTCCCATCCATCTTGGATCCACTGATCCAAGAGTGCCCCCTTCCTACTCTTTAGGTCAGCATAGTGGTGTTGGACCTGATCACCAGTCCGGGGGATGCCAGTAGCATTGCTGAGGTTATGTGCGAGACACTCCCAGGCCTCCACTTTGTATTAGGAGCCCTGGTAATGGCCTTGTAGCAGTCTCTCCTCATAGTTTTTTACTAGGAGTCCAGTCAGAACCCTGGACTCCTGAATGCTCCAGCGTTGCATCCGGAAGTGCACTCCCTCTCTATGCCAGCCATTGTATCTGCACAGATGGACTATACCAGGTTATGGCTGTATTCCTGCCTGTTCCCATTTAAGTAGTGTGATATTCCCACCCTCTGCTCTCATTGGACCATTTTGAATAGGTTAAGCTCTACTAAGCAGTGTGAAAACCCACTAATCCTGTTTTAACACTGCTTAAAAAAGAAGTTGTTGAGCACTAACAGTGCACAAATCCACTTAGCTGAGCTACCTGCCAATTAGCATTCATGTCTTAGCAATGGTTACACCTGCTAAGAATAGCTGAGCATTGTTACCATTGCTCACTTTTAATTTTTTAAATATATCAGAATACTGACTTCATTTATTAAGTGTATATGATTTACTTTACATGACATCCCTCTGTGTGCTTTCCTTACATTGGCAAGGGGTGTGACTATACTGTATGGGACACTTGTGTATATAAGGGTGGTTTCACATGTTATAGGCACTCACACTTCCATTTTACACAGCTACCCTGGTTGACAAAAAATCAATTACTACATAATTTAAGTTTGAATAATTTTAACACTGCTTTCCTATATAAAAATAACTTGCCTGTCTTGGTACTCAAACTGTGAACGCCTGCATGTAAAGCCAGGGCTCTAACCACTACAATATCTCAGCTTGGAAATTTTGACTATATATTTGTATTCATCTCCTATGGGATGTTTAAGCTTTGGTAAGCGGAGGGCCATAACATGCACACCTGGTTAGCTAGGCTTACACATTCCTTAGCCTAGAAAAAGTGTATAATAATAATATTATTATTGTATTATTATGTTATATAGTGAGTATTGTGGTGTTCTGACAAGTCATTGAGGACTGCAGTCAGGAAATAATGGCATAGATTTGGCTTTCAGGCTTCTGTCCTTCAGAGATTCCTGATAAAACATATCCTGTTTTCTATCAACTTTCTAAGTGTGTAAAGGCAATATTTCAGAAGTGCCCCTTTTTTCAGTGTTTTGTCCCCCATTATTTGTGCCTTTGTCCACATGGACTGCTGTCAGGGAATATTGGCATACATTTGCTTTCAGACTTCTATCCTTCGGTAATTCATACAAATGCATAACCTGTTTTCTATCAACTTTCTAAGTTTGTGAGGGCAATATGTATGATGTGTCCATTTTCAGAGCTTTATCCCCCATTATTTGTGCCTTTGTACACATTTCCTGCTTTAGCAGGTTGCAAGGTACAATACGGCACTTTTACAATGCAGTGGTTGTATCACAGAACCTGTCACACACCCCCTGCATTGCTTTCCTGCTGCCATATGTATTTCAGTGTCCACTGACACTGAAATGATCATTTATTTCCTTTCAATGTCCGCAGGCACTGAAATAGTGGCATAATATTAGAGAACTCTCTGATATTATGCCAGATCATATTAGAAAGTGCAGTATGGCACTTTCTGAGTGCAGGGGTCATGTTCAATCTCCGTGTACTACTTGAACATGCCCCTTGCACTCGTTCACGGTTCATGTCTATGTAAGTTAAACAGCAGAGCACCTTCATGAGCATGCAAGGCGCACTGCTGTGCTACATGGAGACAAACCACTCCGTACAGGAATAACACTATTCCTGCACAGAGTTTATTGAATCCCAGGGATAATATAGTTCAACTTATCTAGGAACAAAGCCAGCTTTACATGATGATAGCATAAGTACAGCAAAAAGAACTGAAAAATATCTTTGAGGCATAATATTTAAGGGCATGGATTAAGAATAGATTAAGAAGCTTGTCAACTGACTCCACACCAGATGCATCAGATAATTATGTCACTGGTTGTTAGTGTTTTCATACACTAGTCCAGTCAACAGAATATGATAAATGGGGCATTTGTTTGCCGTGCGGTGTTACAGATTTGAACATGATTGTAGGTGCATTTAAATTAGGGAGTTGTGATCACAATATTTCTAAAGAAACCACCTGCAAGGGGCTTAGTGAATCACAGAATAAAAGTACTGCAAAATGTTTTACTTTATACACTGTCATTGTCTAGGAACAGACCTAATTTTATTCTAGCGCATGATGCTGATGCCCAAATCCTTATGTGCGCTGTACAACTATAGCCACGTCATTTAACCAGAACAGAACTCCATGATCACCACTGACAACAGATGTTTGTGTGTAGTGATCTTGCTGTCAAAGTATAAACAAAACATAACCAAAACCAGTAAAATAAATGACAACTAAAGGAATAAGGAAAACAGAAAACCTCTGAAACAGTATTTGCATAACTTTAACTCAAGCTGAGAGTCATAGTACATAGTGCTTAATATGGCTCACCTACATTTTTGCTGGCTTTTCAAATGAGGGGCTTTACTACAAAAAATTAATGTTGTGGTGAGTTTTACCACAAAATCCTGTATTGCACGAATCAGCAATGTACTTTTTGGGCCTCTTTTTTGTACTTTTCTCCACTTTTGTGCAGCTGTGGAATTGGTATGTATATATATATATATGTGTATATATATATATATATATATATATATATATATATATATATATATATATATATATATATACACACACACACACACACACACACACACACACACACACACACACACACACACCACACACACATAAAATTTAGGGGATGTGGGGGGGCAGGGACACCTGCTGAAAAAGTTTTTCTTTGTTTTTCAACTTCCTGTTTCCTTTGTTTATCTTTCAGAAAATGGTGAGTCAAAAAGCTGTGCTTCAATAACTTGTAGGTAAACCACTTAATATATTTTGTTGACAATTGAGTGAGCTACTGGATAAATAAGTGCTACATAGCTTAAGAGATTGACAGGGCTGTTACATTTAATAGCAGCTGAAATCTTCAACATAAAATTTATTTCATAAGATTTAAATCCAATTTTTCAAACATGGTGCAGTGATCATACTTCCCTGCCTTTGATTACACATTGCAACAGATTTATGAACACTCAGTAGTTGTTTAGGAAACTGAGTAAAGAAGTTTACTAAGAAAATACATCTAATTCTCATGACTACATAGGAACATTACTTTAGAGGTGTGTGTGTGTGTGTGTGTGTGTGTGTGTGTGTGTGTGTGTGTGTGTGTGTGTGTGTGTGTGTGTATGTGTGTAAAACAAAGGAGCTGACTGTGTAAAACAAAGGAGTCGACTCCAGAGGATAAAAGCATCTACATAAGAATGTGTATAACTTTATATTTCCTATGTGAACACTGAGATCAATCAGCTGTGTTTTACAGCCTCTGACCTTTTTATTTAATTAATTTTGACAAATAGCTCTGGCCATACAAAACAGGTCAAGGCTTACATAAACTGACAAATCCCTTTAACTCTGCCTCCAGCTTTAAAACAGTACTGAAATAAATACTATAGTGAATCAAGTATCCAAACGTACAGGATTATGACTGGGTCTCCAATCATAACCAACTTGCTACATGTTCAAAACATGGATGCCAAGAAATTCATCTTGAGAGCTAAGCTCAAGAGGCGAATCTTGGTATTCATGTCAAGAACACATAATAAGGCTTACGTTCAGTGAGATTCAGTCATAATTCTTTGTAGTGCACAGAGCATTGTTTTCTCAAAAAAAAAAAAAAAAAAAACAGAAAGGAGTATAGAAGAATGAAGTACTTCACCAGTTTTCAAAGCCAGTAAAGTACTTAGTGCTGTCAAACAGAAAGCAGGCAGGAGCAAAGTGTCTGGTACTTTTCCGTTAATGGGGCAGCAGTCATCACCATTTTTTAACTCAGCAACACAGACGATCCCACCATTGTAGACATAAACCCCATAATTTCGTAGAATGTAGCACAAGTGTTTAGCACATTTACCAGTTGCATGAGAGGAAGCCTCCTCCTCCTTAATGGTAATACTATGAAGAATAACAAAAAAAAAATCGAGCACACTGACTGTCTCTTCTCCAGGCTCCCTGAACGCTCTCCTGTGGAGCAGTTATTTTCTGGAGTGTGCGCACTTCTGCTACAGTGCACCAAGCCTTAAAATTAAGAATTTCTAACTGTAATTATTGTCATTATTTATTAAGTACAAGTCACTGCATTTTCTCCCAAAAGTCATCAGTTTTGTAGGGATTAAGACAGACATAGATAAAATTTGAGTTAAAATCAGGGACGTCCTTGAAAATTAGCCCTGAAAATCAGAGACAGTTGATAGTTGATGATTTTCACTCATGCTTTGGTCTGTTCGACATGACATTTTTTTTTTTGTTTTTTAGCAAATCTTTCATATTGCAGTCAGCAAATAATGACAAGTGTTTGAGTTTCAGACTTCATACCCTTTTGAATATGCAGATTAATGCAAAATCGATTATTATAACAGATTTGTAAGACTGTAAGACCAGTGTTTAAAATTTGTCCCTGATTTGGGGCCTTTGTTCTTCATTATTTCTTAGCTCTGTCCCCTGATTCTTATGCTAAAAGGTTGACAGGTATGCATTTTTTTACACTCAGCATGCTCGGAATGAATCTATTCAAAACAGATTAAGGCAAATGCATAAAGTGCATTTGTGTTTATTATATTTTGTGCAAATTTTAACTGGGAAATATAAAGAGATCATTGAGGTCAAGCTTTAAATAGTGTACAGAGCAATTTGTTTATGGATTTCTGCAGAATGCCCACATTTGTACCAAATATTTTGGTGTGCTCCTCTTAGAAAGTGTGTTTTTCTGTCAAACTACAAAGAACTGAAGTCTGTAAATAATGATATATAAATTTGGGTTTTACACTTCATATCGTTCAGAAAATGCAAGCTAACACAAAACCTATCATTTTAATAATATTCTCTGCAACATTTATGTTTGGCGATGACTGCTGCCCCGTTAAAGGAAAAGTACCAAGTGTCCTTCTAAAGAATGAATAGCTTTAAAACCTGTTAGACACTTTGTTCTGCTACACATTTCATCTAACAGTATTCAAAGCTGTCTTGCTATTTACCAATGTTAATCCCTAGCACGAGACTCATGAGACTCAATCTTAACAATGCTTACGGGAGTTTAAGAAAAGCTTGTTAAGCGTGCTTCTGATACAAAAGACATGCAGGCTTGTATTTTTTCCTGTTTCTGGTGTGTAGTCATGGAGTTTCATGCACTACATAATTCTTTGGCCCCTATTCATGACATGAGCAGAGGACTCAGTGAAAATAAAAAAAACAGCCCTACATTTCCAATTTCGGGACTTACGTGTTATCGCAACCAAATTTCCAACGTGCCCTAATTCATTATGTCGGCCCGAAAATATTGATGTTAATGGTAAAAGGGGTGTGTAAAGTATTAATTCTTAGTATTCTTACTAAGACATGGACATTTTTTCCATAAAAGTGTAAATTTAATTGACAGAATAATACTGTCATTTGAAATGCGGATAGACAGACATGAGCGGCATACATTACAGCAACTTTACACTGAACACTACAAGTGAATGAACTTTTCAGTATCGGACAGCATCCGCTATTGACATTGTCTTTGAGGTATGAAGATTAGAAACAGTCACAGACTAAAAGTCATGGGGTTTGCATACCCCGAAATACAATTTCATGTCAGTGTTGTTTAACCCAAGATATAAACAAGAAGTGAATGAACAAAATTGACAACTGTCATCTTTCTTTCAAAATTAACTTCTGTGACAGTGACTGTTAAGCTTCTCAATGTACTATAAGGCATGTTCATGTTCCATTGCAATGCAGTTGCAGTACACCGAAGACATAAACAAGCATACCTAAACAGCAACAGTCTTTTTCTGACATTTAATTGATAACAGCCGTGAAAATAAGACGTAGTGGTAAAGAAAACACACAAAACCAAATGTTCACACCATTTACGAGCACATTTCAGGATCGGACAGCAGCCACTATTGCCGTGAAAAATCTGGTTGCGATAATACAAAAGTACCCCAATTTCTTATCACCTTATCTTGTATTTATATACAGAGTAACATTCCAGAACAGAATGAAAATCCCACTGCATTACAGTTTTTTATTAAAGTTAGTGAATCCAACTGACCTATACATTCCAAATAGTTCTGTTAGTAGAACATATTATTTTTGCCCAAGCAGGCTGCATATGAACTTTAATACTACACAATCACATTGTCATTGCTGCTACAATATTAAAGGTCTGAATTATCAGCTATTAGGGGAAGAATGGCCTTCATATTCTCAATACATTGATCACATTCAAGCTTAAGATCGGACACTAATAAATCAGAGTTCTCCTTGTGATATGGTAATCTTCAGGCTTTATATAGAAAGGGAGTGTGTTATAAAAAGAGATAATAATTTATAACAGCTGCCATTATATTAGGTTCAAGTACCAAAGTTTAATGATTGATTATAATGTAATGCAATGAATACTTACATAAGTAATACCAGCAGTAAAGTAGTTGGGCTTGCTGCTGTCAGAGTCCAACCCCCTGCCACTCCTCAACACACACACTCACAAACACACACACACACACACACACACACACACACACACACACACACACACACACACACACACACACACTTGTGCACGCACATACATACACACACACACACACGCACGCATGCAAATGCCAACAAATTACAGTGCCTTTATTGAGCAGTTACACCTCAGATGAATGACTGTGATCAAATGACTAAATAAAGACAGACACAATAGCTCAGAGTAAAAATGTTCAGATTGCTGCTCTCAGACACATACAAAGTAAACCATTGCAACCCGTCATACCTCTTATTATCTTAGTTCAGGAGTCAAGGACAAAATCAAAAAAATAACAGGGGACGAATATACTGGAATACATTTTCCGAGCAATAAGAAATCTCTGGCATCATGTAGAGATTGCATGTTGTCACAGAGGAACAAGCCTAAAATAACAGGCAAAATCAAAGACCTTCTGTAAAATCAGGGACAGCTGAGAGGTATGCACTCCTCTCCACGTGTGTGTGTGTGTGTGTGTGTGTGTGTGTGTGTGTGTGTGTGTGTGTGTGTGTGTGTGTGTGTGTGTGTGTACAATGTTAGACTAAATAAGGGAGTATATGAGAAACGCTCTGTATGTTAATGTTTTCTCTACTTTTATTTTTTGTGTGTGGGGGTAGTGCTTGTTGTTCTATACCACTCAGTTTTCATGTTTCTTTAATTTCTGTAAATGTAACACTATTATGTTTTGTTTAACTAAACAGTTAACAAAGCAGCTAACTTGGTATATTTCAGAAGTGTGATCTGCATATCATCGGTGATCTGTGGCTTACTCTGGTAACTGTTCTTGAAGCCCTGTAGTTCTGAAGTAAGGCACTTATGAATGTGCTGTAGATTAGCAGTGGTATTTACTTCTTGGTATTCATTTCTTGTGAAAGGAATGTTTCAAATACTGCACTGGGTTGTTGTTGCATGCCATGGATCATTTGTGTGCTTTATTATTAGAGGCACTCTTGTAGAAAATGTAGCATGATTTTTATAATGGGTTTTGGATTTGAATTATAGAGCTGCATAAGTTGAGAAACAGTGAGTTATTGATTTCAGCAGTGAAGCTGCATTACTTAATATGGAGCAGAAAGCTTTTATTAATGATATAGTGCAATTCTTGGATATTTATAAAACTGCTAAGTCTTCGCAGCATTATGTTCAGTTATAAATATGTTTTAAGTTTTAGGTTTATTGAGGGAGGCATTGTCTTGTCTGCAATTTGTTGTTTCACTGAATTTAAGTCCGGGATTCCTGAAAGCTAGTTCATTCTACTAAACTCATTTGCCTGATGGGCTTCAACGATCAGGGTGTGTGCAATTCAGAAAGTAGTATAACATAGTGAGGCTGGCTTGAAAACAAGGATAAGCAGATATATATGCTAATGACTGTATAAAGAGCCCTGCTGTATGTTATAAAGTAAAACATATGGTGGAGGTACTCAGAAATGTATAAAACGTGCAAATATGTACACAATGTAGCTTTTAATTTGGCTATATGCTCACATTCAGCCACCAGAACAGTTTCAAATATGTTATGCGTTACTGTAGCCACTGTAAACCTGTGTTTGCAAGAGGCTCTGGTAGAAGATGGTGTTGCTGGTGTTGCCAGATGTCACCCCCCCAAAGGTGTAGGGTTTTTAGACCATGATTTACCTATCACAGGCTCCACAAAATCAAAATAATGGACTGCTGTAGCATGGACAGGGACACCATACAGCAAATAGTGGATGTGTGTCACCCTGTCTGCAGCCCATGGAAATCATGGCGAACCTGTCTCAGTGCAGGTATGTGTCTCTTTATGCATTTTAGCTACAGGGACCTTTCAGTGGCCTATAGGGCACATATTGGGGGTTTCAGGAATACTCCACCAATTACTCAA
This sequence comes from Protopterus annectens, assembly GCF_019279795.1. Taxonomy (NCBI): domain Eukaryota; kingdom Metazoa; phylum Chordata; order Ceratodontiformes; family Protopteridae; genus Protopterus; species Protopterus annectens. The sequence goes on from NC_056747.1 coordinate 702,988,213, forward strand.
TGCACTGCCTCAACATGTGGGGACAATATGTGGTTTCCATATACTCTAGAAGAAAGAGCTAACACAACGGAAAAGTTCTATGCCATAGCCCTTTTCCCTGAGGTACTGGGGCCATAGACTACACCCACATTGAAATAAAGACCCCCACCAACTGAACTGGGAAGGAGGTATGTGAACTGCAAAGGTTATTACTCCAACTGCCAGGTATTCAGTAATCCAGAAGGTTTATTTACAACGTATGAGCAAGCAAGCCATGCAGTTTCCATGATTACCACGTATGACACATTTGTGACCTCTACTAAAGGTTTGCAAGGGATAACTTCCCATAGGGCCATCTATCTGGTGCAGAATACTGGATATGCCCTCGAACCTTGGCTCATGACTCCTACAAGAAATCCACACAACTCCACAGAGAAAGTTACGACCCCATCCATGCACAAACTAACTATAAAACATCAAAGAACATATTTTAGGCTGCTCAAGTCATGTTTCCACCATCTGGATCCATCTGGGGGTGCCTTGCTATATGGCCCTGCCACCTCTGCCATAATACTGACTGTGTGTGCCATCCTATAATATTATACTTATAAAACAGTTACAGCATGGTAGCCCAATGCAGGGTCTGCAGTTCCCAGCACCACAGGCAGTGGCAGCTAACAAAAGATGAAAAGTCAATGGAGGAGCCAGCAGCAGGGGATGACCATGCCAGATGGATGCAGGCACAATATGTTATGGCAGTGGCTAAAAGGCAGTGAATTGCATATACACTCACCTGCTAACTAGCACAGGAGCTCTGAAGATACAGACAGTAATAGTGGTGCATAGAAACAAATCAGACTATGCTTACACATGCATGGCTGGCTACTGTAAACATCAGGCATAGGCAGCCCAAAGCTAGACTGCTCTCATCAATCTGTGGTGGCTGCATTATCTAAGGACAATAAAAACCCATCAGACCCAGTATCATGTAGACCCATTTCAATTTTAAATCATGATTTTTAAAGTGTTTATGTCTCCACTAGCTAAAAGAATAGCAAACATGTTGCAAAAATTGATAGCTATGGATCAATATAGTTTTGTGGAGGGGAGGCAAACATTTGACAATATTAATAGAACAATGATGATCCAGAGGGAAGCTGAAGGCAAGAAACTACCTCTGTTGTTGGTGGGTCTTGATGCAGATAAGGTATTCAACAGCTGGGATTTTATGAGTAGGACAATGGAAGCATTTGCATTCCCTGATACAAAAATAAGGTTCATTAGGATGATATATGAAGGATCAAGGCAAGAATTAAAGTGGGAAGATTCCTGTCTGATAAGTTGTGTTTAAACGGATAAATCATGCAGGGGTGTCCTCTTTCCCCTTTGTTAGTTGCTCTAAGAGCCATTGGCAAAGAAAATAAGGGACTCAGAAATGTAAAGATATGTTTGGTATGGTAATCAAGAAAAGTTGGCTTTATTTGCAGGTTATATTATTTTACACCTGATAAAACCAGAAAAGGATGTTTTAGTGTTGTGGAACATTTTGAGACAGTCTCAGGTCTTTTCAGGATAAAAAATTAATGAAGATAAAGCAAACGCTAAAGCTGTAAATTATGTATCCACACAGAAATTGGCTCGGCAATATCCATATTTATTGAGCCATGATAAAATGAAGTTTTTAAGAGTATGAATTTAAAAAGATTCTGTTATGTCAGCTAAGAATATGTGGGATGAGAGTAAACAAAAGATAATACAATAAATGAGAATCTGGAAGCTCTTGTTTATGGATAGGGGTAGTAAAATACAAGCACTGAAAATGTGTTTAGAACTTTTAGATTTATATATGGGTCAAGTATATTTTTATCAACCAGAGAAGTTGTGGACAATAATTAATAAAGAGTTGAAGAAATTTACCTGGGAGGGGAAGAGAGCAAGAGTTAAATGAGATAAGTTGATCCTGCTGATAGAACAGGGTGGTTTAGGATTACCTGATTTAAAGGAATATTTTAGAGTTACACAGTTAAAACACAAGCAAAATGTTATAATTCAAAAGGGAAAGGGATGATGTTGAAGCAAGAGGGTGCTGAAGAAATAAAGAAAGAGTGGGAATTTGGAAGCAGATACTTAAGGAGAATAATAACAGCCATACAGAATATTATATTCATAAAGCTGCAGAAAGAATTTTAAGATCTAAGCCAACACAAAAATGAAGAAAAAAGATTTTGCCATATGTATGAGTGCAAGTCGGAGTACAGAAAATAGGCAAGAGGGAGGTTGCAATTTACTGGAGAGAACTGGCAAGAAATCAATGTACTGGGAGCAAATAACTAGTGAGGGAAGGTGAAATAGTGACATGAGGTCAAGAAGGTATTTGGACTGGGGGCTAGAGACTGCCTTCCCTATCAAATATTGATATCAGAGTATATGCAAAGAGAAAGGGCTAGGGGAATCCTAAGTGAAAAACCTGTACTGGTAGAGTTTTTAGTTGAATCTAGAGCAGAAGCTGTTGTTAAAAAGGGATAAAAAGTAGGGTATATAAATATTGCATAATAACTATAAGACTCAATCAATGGATGTTAGAAAAGATTGAAAAGGGAGACTAGAAAAGCTATTTACAGGGGATCAATGGGAGGACATATGTATGGTTCCTGAGTATGCAAAGAAGTCCATAGGGTTTACGTTTTTTGTTTGGAAGTGTTTGCATCAGTATTTTTATACTTCCAGCAGACTTAAAAAGATTTTTTCCTCAGACAGCAAATGTTGCAAGTGTAATGAAGAAAAAAAGAGTTAAATGGGAACATACATTTTGGGAGTATAATGATTTAACAGATTTTAAAAAAATTCCCTATGGTGTACACTATCAGAAATTTTGGGTGCACAAATGGCTGTATCTAAGAAAATTATTCTTTTGAGCTGTAGCACAGGATCTGAATTGCCTAGACATAGTAAGGCTTTGTTAAGTTTAATGTTGTTGTCTTCTAAAAAATAAAACTCTAGAAAATGGAAACCAAAGTCTAAATCATTGTATTTGAAGTACTGAATTTTATAAAAGAGATAAAATAACTAGAAGTGGATCTTTAGAGAAGGAGAAAATTACATGGAAATAAATGGAAATGGTGGGAACAATAGATGCAGCATAATGTTCAGCAGGAGGAGGAGTAAGGTTTAAGGGAAAGCAGGAATTCAGTAAATTATTTAATGTTAATCTGATAATTGTTACAAAGAAAGAAAATATATGTGATATATATAATGTATATAAAAGGGAAAATGTTATTTTTTTTTCCTTTTCTGTTAATGCACGTTTGCCTATGTCATAAGTGATAATTTAATAAAAGTATTTTAAAAAATGTAATAAATGGCCTAATATGTTAGCAGAAATAAAGCAAACTATGCAAACTTTTTTTTCAGTATGTAGCCTAAATAGAAATCAAAAAGAGGAAGTGATACCTCCAGATGCTCAAACATTACTTTGCCTGAAAGTGGTAAATTACTTGTTTTATCACAATTATCTCAGTTTTGTGTTAATTTTTATTCAAAGTATGCAGATGTTGTCCAGTTGAAATATATTAAAGCATTTACTATGGTGAAAGTACTCAAACCACTTTTTGCTAGACGTGGAATGCCTGAGAAATCAATGTCAGGCAACTGTCTGCAATTTGTTAATTATGAATTCAAGTAGTTTTGTTGGAGTTTCATCCTATTATTTTGAGACCAGAATATTCACAGTCTAATAGTCAAGAAGAATATATAGCCAAAATAGTGAAAAGCACGACAAAGAAATGAGATATTACAGATCAAATGAACATTCATTTCATTGTTAGACTACAGAAATACCATTTTACAGACTGCATGTCTGTCACCTTCACAGTCTTTGATGAAGTGAAAGCTAGGATCCAAGTTTGTTCTGGTACCACAAAGAACACACATTTCACAGTTACTGAAGAAAAGACAGACGTAACAGAGACAACATTATACCAGTACTAGGAACTTTTGTGTGTGCAAGAAGGGGAAAAAGTCAGAGTGGCATTAGAAGACAATTTCAGGCAGAAATATAACTTACAAACAAGAATATTAGGAAATGATGAGAATCTGAGATACTAATTATTCAAAGAGAGAACATTCAGTTGCACAGAAGAAACCACAAACATTTGCCAGAGTTACTACATTAGGACTTTGTACCAGAGAGCCTGATACATGAGATGTTTGAAATCTTAAGAGATTCACGTGAAACAAAGCTGAAACTTCAGAACTGACTTTGGAAACTTTAATGAGTTGTACATGTGATCCAGTTAAAGAAGTGTTACTGCCTAATCATCAGTTATGAGTAGTGATTCATCATAAACCATAAAGGGCTACTATACTAGATATGGCAGACTTCTTAAAAAATACTTTAGTTTTTTTCACTGAGCATAACGTTAATACTTTAAATGGGTTCATTATATTGTGTATTATTCTATGACTCACTAGTATAGTGTAAATTTAACTACAAGTCAAATGTCCAAAAATATAAACTGTATTTTATATTTATGTGTATATATATATATATATATATATATATATATATATATATATATATATATAAATATATATATATTTACATCTATATAGAGATAGGTACACACACACACACACACACACACACACACACACACACACACACACACACACACACACACACACACACACACACACGCATATGTGTGTGTGTGTGTGTGTGTGTGTGTGTGTGTGTATGTGTGTGTGTGTGTAGTAATTATTATGGAATACACCTAAAGTCGACTGGCAAAATGTCGATGCCAAATATTTGAAAACACCAACATCAACATGTCAGTAAAGATGCACCGAGAAAGAGCCTCAGAACATGCACAATTTAAAACCTAAACAAATAAAAAAAAATATTTTTGAGGGACTGACCCACACCACCTGCTAATTATATAAACTAACTCTCAGATTGCGCAAACATGGGGTAAGGGCATACGCCTGAACCTCAGGATTTGTACAATCCTGCACACCTGTCAATCAGCTACTTAGTCGATCGTATGCAGTTGAATAACTAACTGTCTACTAAACTCACACAGCTGACATTCTGTAGGGCACCCATGGGTAGTTGCAGTAAATATTACAGAACAGGTTTTGGTCAACACACAGATTGTTGACAAAAACCCATAAAATTATAATTCATTGACATATGAGAGCAATAAAACATGGGCCTATCCACTGCAGGACCCATAGGCTCATGTATATTATTTATTGCATTTTGTATTACTGAACTTAATTTGGAACTTTTCTCCCCAGGCCTCTGCTGAAAGGAGGTAATGCCCATTCTGATTATCCTGCTACACAAAAGTAAATAAATAAATAATGCCTTTATGGTACTTAAACCTAGCATTGATCAGAAGTTGGGGAAATCACGAGATATCACTGAGTAACTCTGAATGTGTAGGTTAGAGAATCACTAGACACCAGGAATAACTCTGAAGACATAGATTGGGACGATAACACTATTCACCAGGGATATTCTATATAGCATGCTTTGAAGGCAGCACTTAATTAAAAAAAACATGGAGTGGAAAACTACTAGGCACTGGGAATATTACAAATAGAGTGCCTTAAAGGCACTAAAAATGTTCCAAGTCTGTACCTTCCCACCAAGGATGTTAGTCCTTTGTACCACTGCTAGACACCAGGGATATACTGTGAATAATATATAACATGTTAAGAAGTGAACGTGTGTAAATAAACTTGGTATAACAGTAGATGGTGAAATGATCACACTAGCCTTACTTATATGGATTATAACCTGGATATAACAGATGGACAGCTTTCAGAGCTTAAGGGCATTTTCCTTGAGGAAAACAGAGCTGACGAAAATCAATGGTTTGGGTGCCAAGCCCTTCAGAGTTTTCTTTCCAATTGAGAGATGGAGGCTAGAACCCTGAAATAGGTCAGTGCTAGTTAAAAAAAAAAATCAAAGTCCTCACCCTGACAGCAAAAATATGAAAAACAAGGGGGATGGAGAGAGGGAACTGCTACTACAGCAGTGATCATTCGAACATCTACTGTTATGATAATTTCACTTACACAACTGTACTAAGTTCATCATAATGATCACTATTTCAGCAGCTTTCGCTATATGGGTAGATTACCCTAGCTTAGTACATTTGGGAGGTGGAAGGGTTCAAAAGCTCCTCGTGAATAGTCCAAGCAAAACCTGCTCTAGACCTAGAAAGGGAATCTAGTTTGCAGGGCTTTGTAGATGTATGCAAAGAGGACCAATTTGCTGCTTTTATGATACTTCTATATTCTTCCCTTTTCCAAAAATCCACTGGTGAAGCCAAAGTCCTAGTAGATTACACCTTCTCCCTGCCTGGCATTGCCTTGCTATGGTGGGTATAATGAAAAGAAATAACTTGTGTCATCCATTTGGAAGTAGTTTGCTTTGACAGAGGTTGTCCTTTTTTCTTACCTTCATAAGAAATGAATAAATGATCAGAGTTTTTGTAGGCTCTAGTTCTGTCAAGATAATATCTGAGTTGTCTGTGGGCATCTAGAGTATGAAGATCCTTTCTCAGTCATTTTTAGTTCTGGTAAGGATGACAGGGAGATGGGTAGCTTGGTTCAAAGTAAACTCAGATACCACTTTAGGCATAAAAAGATTAGTTTTCAAGGAAACCCCATCTTTGTGGAAAATGAGAGAAGACTGACTGATTATGATTGTTTGCAACTCAGAGCAATCAGCACAACTGTTTTTGTTATGAACCTCAAATCACGCTGATGGGCTGGTTCAAATAGCACAAGAATTAATTTTCCAAAACAAAGTTGTGATCCCAAGGAAGAACCACCTGTTTTCTAGGTGGCCTGATATGTAACACCTCTTTCAAAAATATTTTAACATGGGAATGCATTAAATAACATGCTAAAGTGCACCTCTTTCAAAAATATTTTAACATGGGAATGCATTAAATAACATGCTAAAGTTGCTGACAAATGAAAGAGGAGTAAGAAAGGCCAAAGAATAATTTCTCACACCAATACTGTAGAACCAGAGAAATACTAACATTAAAAGGGTCCTGGTTCTTGTCATGGCAACAGCTAGTAATATATAATTTCCTAGTAGCAGGTTTCTTTGCCTCCATTTTATACCTGCTGCACAGCCTCAGAAAATATGTGCCTAAAAGGGATTAAAATTCTATCATGCAGGCAGTTAGCTGAAGTTGTTTCAGGTTGGGTTATATTAAGCAACCCCTGCCTTATGTGAGTAGGTCCAGTCTGTGAAGAGGCTTCTGGTAATTACCTTTGGCCATTTCCAAAAGAAGGGAGAACCAATGTTGCCTGGGATTGTAGAGTGTCATGAAACTGATCTTTGGAGAGTCCTTCTGAATTTTCAAAATGACCCTGGATGTCAGTGGAAAGGGTGAAAAGCATGCAGAGACATTCCTGTCCAAGAAAATGAAATTGCATCTGTTTCCCAGGCATGCTTGCAAGGAGTCCTGGAGCAGAATGTTGCCAGTTGTTTATTGTGGGTGGAAGGAAATAGATCTAGTTGAGGTGTTTCCCATAGCTAAATCAATTCTTGAAAGACACCCTGATACACATTCCATGAATGAAGGCCTGTCCTAGTCCTTCTCAGCTTATCTGTTACAAAATTTTGCACTGATCATATGGAAGATGCCTGCAGAGTAAAATTGTGCAAAAAAACTATATCAAAGGCTACCATGCCTAGTCCACATAGAATATATGATCTGGTCCCCCCCCCCCCCCGTTTGTGTAATATATCACTGGTGTTGTTTGTAATCACTTGTAATGCTGTAGGGGACCATAGATGATTGACAGAGTTGAGAGCACTTATTACTAACATCTCTTTTATGTTTATGTATTTTTCTCTCTCCTTTTTGTTCCAATGATCCTGTAATTTTTACTCTTGTAGACATTATTTCTCAAGCCAAGTCTTAGGCATCTGTAGTTACAGACTATGCTGGGAGGGAAAATGGCAGACCTGGACTGAGATAAAACTGGTCTCCTCTTATCAAAGCAGTTATCTTTTTACAAATCCCAGTTCATTAATCTGGAAAGTCAGAAGATGTTAATGTTGGGACCATAGAGATTTTAGGTACCATTGAATCTTTCTCATGTGGCATTTAGCTAGAAGAGTCATGAGAATCATGGATGACATGAATCCTAGTATTCTGAGAAATTCCTTTGCTGAAGCATTGGACTGAGTGGAAAAACTTGGGAATAGATCTAGATCTACTTTTTCCTGAGGAAGAAAAGTCTTTGAACTGAGGTATTTATGGGGCACCACAGGAATACAATCATGAGAATGAATCAAACATGACTTTTGGATGTTCCCATGAAATTTCATTTTGTGAATGAGATCTCTCACCCAGGAGAGAGATTCCTGACACTTTTGATAAAGACGATACAAAGATAAGCAAGCTGTCTAAATAATGAAAAATGTGAATACCTTGTGGTCTGCAATAGACCATGACTGGGGCTTTTCACTTTGTGAATACCTTTGGAGCAGTGGATAAACCAAAGGGTAATAAAGAGAATTGAAAGTATAATCCAGACACAAAAAACCTTAAGAAACATTTGAAATCTGAGATTATAGGAATGTGATGAAAAAGCATCCTTTCAATGTAAAGTCACTAAGAAACTTAAAGGAGAGTCAAAGGTACCAAATCATGAAGGGACAGCATTTTGAGTTTTGTGACTTTAACACATTGGTTTAGAATTGAAAGATCTGTAATTGGTCTCCAACAAGCTTCTTTCTTTGGTACCAGAAACATTTTTCAATAAAAAAACTTTCAGTATCATTAAAAGAGGGACAGTCTCTATCAACTCCTGAGTCAGCAGATGCTAAATGACTGAAGGGAAAATAGAAGTTTGATGTGATGAATAAGGAGGAATCTGCTGAAAAACAGGGAGGAATTCCCACTGCCATTTGTACCCCAGATGCATCACTTTCAGAACCAATTTGTCTGAGATTATTTTTTGTCTAAAAGAGAAATGGACAGCCATATTTTGAGGAAGATTTAAGTGCTTGCTGGGGTAGAATAGGGAAAGTACTCTGTAGACAGTCATTCAGACTTGTGGGACTGTCTTAGTTTCTGGGGGAGGGGGTCTTTCTTTCTTTTTAGAGCCCTCTTGTCATTGCATTTTGAATGTTTTCTTGCCAGATACTTGCTGTGTCTGTTTATTTTGGTTTCTTTAAAAGGGCGCAGAAGCAACTTGGAGAAGGAAGGCTGAAAAATCTGAGTAACCCCCTGAATCAGTTCCTTTCTTTCAGCACACTTTTTCAGGACTTCAGCAACAGATTTTCTAAAAATAACTTCTTTAAATTTCAACTTTAACATCCTCCAGTAGATTTTGTGCACATAACCAAGAAAACCTTCTCATAACAGTTCCAGGAGCAGCTGCTCAGGAAGAACCATTAGCAGAATTATAAGTAAACTTCAAAGAGTGTTTACTCACTTTTGGAATGGAAACAATAAGATTATTCATAGAAGGTTTTTTTTTCCCCGAGAAGAGGGAAATGTGGCTATAATGTTCCTCATATTTTCAAATGATACAAGAATAAACTTTAACATAGGAGTTAAGAATTCTGAAAAATAAAGGTGTCAGAGAATGAACTTTTTCCCAGATCTAGCAAAGACTTTCCCATCTTTATCAGAGGAGAAGGAATTCACATTTAGCAGATGTCTATAGTGGTGGCAGGATTTACCAAAGAAATTACTGCAGGATCAGAATTGGAATTAAAAAACATAAATTTGTATGATTGAAGAACTTTATACAATCTATATGCTTTCTTAGGGTCAGCAAGCTAGATAACAGGCACATAATAAAAACATCTTCCATTGCTGGAAGAACAGGAGAAATAACAATGTGTTCAGGAAAATTCCAGTTGTAATAAATTATAAAACACTCTCCTCAGAATCAACATCAGTCACCTGAGGACAGAAAGCAGAAGCTGTCCTCTCAAATTATTTTCTTGTTCAGTATACTGTGAATTGTTAGAAAATGACAAATTCCTTTTTCTCCTACCAGAACTCCCAGAACTAGAAGGTTCAAGAACCTGAACTAAGCCCCGAGCTAAACCAAATAAATCACTCCTGTCTGAGGTAACAGAGTTAGGAATTTCCATACAGGAAGACTGACTTTTGTCAGGCATATTACCCTTGTGTACAGCAATCACAACCTGGCTAGGCAGAGAAGCTCCTTCCTCCGAGACCAACAAGAGTAGTCCTGTTTCTTCCACGAAAGACACTCCAACAACCACAGAGGATACATCTAACCTCTAGTCCATGGTGACTGAAGGGATTACAACAGAGGGAGCCAAGGTAGAAGATAAGTAGTCTGAGGAACCAGAAATAGCCACAGCAGTGTCACCCATTTGCGGATGAAGAAAATTTAAAACCTGCTAAAGGGGCAAAGGCTGTCTAGACATTTTCTTCTTGTTATGGCTGGAAGAAGAAAGAAATGAGGAATTGTTAATTTGTTCCATGGTGAAGGCGAAAATGATTCCTGAAACCATGGTAAGAATAACAGCAGCAGTCATTGAAACAGTTAAGTATTAAAAAATCATTTTTCCATCAAAAATACAGTGAAAAGTACTTTAACTCTAGCCCCCCCAAAGCAATTTAATGCAAGTTTTATGTAGAAAAAAAAACCCCTCAGTTTTAACAATTGTTTCCACAAAAGCAAAAAGTCACACTTCACAGTAAAAACTGACTGAAAGTCAAATGACAGCCCATTGAAACACTTTTCCTAGCTTAAATTAATTAGGTTTACAGAAAAGTTGAAGTTTCTGATAAAATAATAGTATTAATAATAATAATAATAATAATAATAATAGTAATAACAATATGGAAGTTTTTTACCCCCAAAGTGAACTTATTCTATCAGAAGTTTTTTTCCCTCTGCTAGACAGGGGTCCAGGGAAGTAAACAGTGTGGGAAGAAATAGCCAGGGAATTGTTATGGCTAGGCTTGTATAGGCTCTAGGGCTGATAGCCTAGTACCAGCCTATGAACCTATGAACCAAAGTGAACTTATTCTATCAGCACTGGAGAAATGCTAGGTGACCATTGATCCTTGAAACTCAGCAAGAAGTATGCTCTTCAATGGCAGGAAAAGTCTGAAGGGGGTCGCACTCAAACCATTTTCTTCAGTTCTGCTCAAGCTGCCAATGGTTTGGGAATGTGGAAGGTGTCCTTAAGCTCTGGAAGCTGGCCAACTGTTATATCCTAGGCAGGATATAACCCATATAGCTAAGGCTACTGTAGCAGTGATCAAATGATGAACATAAAAGTAAATTACAAAGGGGAAAAGGCTTCAAACCCTGGTGGGACAAAGATACACAATCAGGTATGAATACTAATTATTCCTTGTACAAATTTAGAAGGCCACTAAACAACAGCTTTTACACTACCATGCATTTACTTAAGGATATGGAGGGTGAAGCTCTAATGTCTGGCATTAATGGCTGATTGTAATCAATCGTGATTTACCAGGGCAGCAAAAAGAAGACATCAGGGACATTCTAACAACACAAGGACAAGTAAGGGGTAAGTGAAGTGTCTTTTTACTGTGTGTATGTTTGTGGAAAAGTGATTGAGTGCAGATTCATGTTGGTTCATCGAAGGCAATTTCTACAAATGAAAAAAATGAAAACCATACATCAAAACTACCTTTGTCGAATAACTCAACAGTTTTTTTTTTGCAGGTGCACTCCATGTGAGGGGACATCCCCCCACACCCTTAGACTTATATCATCTCCAAAGTTGCACAACAGTGGAGAAAGAAGCAAACTCCACTGTCATTGAATGTAATTTTTGTGAACAGCACTCACTCTTTTTGCCTTTGCCAAAATTACTTTTGATTATACAACATGCTCCCAATGAGGTACCTGTGCTAACATGGTGTGTTATCCACCAATGTTAACTACCACAGGAAGTGCAGTAGTTAATGGTGATTCAGAGATATGCAAATTAGCCAGTAATGTATTTCTCATTGCAGCTAATGTGTATCTGAATCCGACAGTATCACATCTTGGAAGTGTTTTTTTTTTCCTGAATTCTTGGTCTGTCTATCAAACCAGAGAAAATAAAAACGGCATGTTCTAGTGACTGAATGTTCTATTACCATAGACCTCTGATGTACAACTAGACTTAAACTCATACAGAGCCTTTGTGTTAGGAACCATCAGGATAGATGTATATAACCTAGGGCTTAGGAAGCCTTCTTGTAGTTACAGGATTTTACCTGGTTAATTGAAGAAAGAAATCTATCATATTTGTTACACTTTGCTCCGAGGAAGAGAAATCTTGCAAGTTGTTTTATTTAGTATAGCCCCCAGAAAAGTCTTGGTTAAAGAAGAAAAGAGGTATGACTTTACCTTGCTGACAGTGATCCCAAAATTACAAAAATACTGAAAGGACTGCATAGCAGAATGGCATAATCACTGAAGGAATTCTGTTTAATATTAAGCAATCCTTCACCTATCTCTAAAAGTATAGCCCAGTAATCAGAAATGAGCAGATATGGATCAACCATTTAATGAATATCTCAATGTCAGAATACAGCCCTAATGAAAGCAAGTCAGCTAAAAACGGAAATTCCTTACACAAGATCTCAAATACTGCCTGTGAGCTTTGTGAATGAGAAAGTGAAGATACATATACCCCTTGTTACTAGAAGGGAGTCTATGGTCTGTCAACATCTTGAGCTTTTTTGTTTCTATATTGTGATTTAAGTGTTACAGCTAATAAGGCTTTCCACGGGCAATTGTTCTGGAATAGAAATTAATGTTATTTGCTTGCCTGTTCAGTAAATACAGTACCAGTGGAAGTGCCCTGAATTGGATCTTTCTGAGTACTTAGAATGAGACAAGGAACTAGCTTGTGACAAACTTGGTGTGTAACTTGTTGATTCTCCCTCTTGTTAAACACTTATTATGAGGTTATAGTACTGCGTTCAAAATGTAAAAATAAAAATCTCCCCTAGATCATGATGCAGGGGACAGTAAGAAATGGTTGAATGTGATTATATGGATTGGTGGCTGTTTTTTGATGCTGTTGCTGAATCTTTCCATATTTCTTTTGATGTTTTTTTTTTTATGCTGACAATTCTGTGTGTATTGATGATGCCTTTTCTGTTTCCTATAGAAGTGTCAAGTCTTGGAAGGATAATTTATTCATTATTAAGTGATGGATGGATGAAATAATGTCTTCACATCCTACATAGTTTCCCCAGTTGTTCTAGCCTTTTAAACAGTTTGTAGGTCAGGAAGACAAGGTAAAAATGAAGGATTTGAACTGGCTTTCAAAAGACAGCCTTTAATATTCTTTAGATATAACCAGTCATATCATATTAACCCAGAGCTAGTAGCAAAACCCCTGAAGGAAGTACCATATATATCACAACTACATTTCATGACAAGTGCAACAACATTGTAAGCGATGAGTTCAGTCATTTTATCTTTAAGGGTAGTCCTAGAATCAGGTCATAATTTGTGTTAGGATTTTACTGGTGGTTGTAATTATTAATAACCTAACAGGAAGAACAGCTGAAATATATATCTACTTTCCTTATCTGTTATTCTACTGTCCTTTTCATTTGTAAGTAAGTGCAGCTGTCTTTTAGATTGTTTAAATAAAATTAGGTCAGTCTCCTAAGTCAAAGAAGTTGATAAGTCTTTTCCCAAGCTTTTCCAACATTTTCAAAGCTGGAATTACCAGAGATATTGCCAAAGGTTTGGGAGACTCAAGCTTCAGCAATCTGGTATATTTATTTGGGAAGAAGACAATCCTGTAACCACTTATACTGGACTTTCATAAAAGATAAGGTTTCCTATAAAGAAACAGCTCCAAAGCAAAAGTTTTTTTTTTTCAGTGTGGGCATGCCTCCCTGGACCCTCATGCCTTTATATATACACAAACAGACACACACACACACACACACACACACACACACACACACACACACACACACACACACACACACACACACACTCTATAATCACACAAACACTGTGAAAAGGCACAGCACTGTTATAGATGGTGCAGAAATAGAACCCACACTGCGGTGGTGGTGCTGCGGTAGCGTTGTCGCTTCACAGTAAGAGGTTGTCCTGTTTGATTCTCAGCTAAAGCATCTTCTGTGTGGAGACATGCGTGAATGGGCATACCTTCATTGAAGGTTGTACGTCAGGGCTGGCAGCTCGGTACGTAAAAATCTACTGCCAATCATTAGCGGACCGGAGTTCTGCTGTGGTGACCCTTCACCAGGAAAAGCCGAAAGACACAACAACAAGAAGTGATCTTCTATGGAAAACTTTGATTGGTGAGCATAATTAATGAGTTTAAATTGATGAGTTGAGTCTTTGACTACTTACAACTCAACCACTAGCAGGTTATCCAATTTATTTACTAGTCACTTAGTACACTCTACTGCACTGTGCCCCAGATGTCTGCTGTTTATGCTGTAGTAACGATTACTAGATTAATGGGGTTGCAAACAGCATGCCTTCTGACAGAATTAAAATTCATAAAAGGTCACAAAAATGTGACAGAGAATTATGATTGAGTCTCTGAGCATAACCAATTTATTATGTGCTTGATAAATGGATGTCAACAAATTCATCTCAACAGCAGAGTGAAGCAAAGCTTTCACAGTGAATCCTGACAACTCTATTGATAAAATACTTATGAATGTATTTATTTAAAAAAGACACATTTTGTTAAGCTTATTAACAAATACTTTTGCTTGTATAGAGTGAAAGAGTACAATTTCATAATTTAACAAAAATAACCACAGTTTTATGCTGCTCAACATAAAACTGTCTTTTTTTAAATAAATTCATGCCTAAAGGTAATGCACAACTGATATTAAAGCAATAGAATATCAGAAACATTAACTATCACAAAGATGTGTTTTATTCAAAGCAAGCTTTACAATTAGTGTAGTAGAACATGAATAGCATTAAAATCAGCAAGGTCCAATCTATGGCAACGATGAAATTCGTCAGTCTGGTTTTATGAAAATTGTTCAGCAACCCCATTATAAAATGCTTAGAACTTTTTCACAAACCTGTTTGCATAACTTGGGTGTCGTTCAAGCATTTATTTTCTGTTTTGTGCTAAGCTGATACGTTTTATAATATACTGTACTCATTTCTGCAGCCAAGAGCATCTTAATTAACTTAGATGTGTATAGATAAGCTAATTTCACTTCTTGCATAAACAACAGAAACATATAGCTGCAATGAAGCAATCAATTTGGCACCACATACACCTGTGTAAACAATGATGGTGCATCCTAATATAAACAATTGCCTAAAGATTAATGCTGCTAAACAAAATAAGCTTTACAATCAATAGTATGCATAGCATAGTACAGACAGAAATGGCAATAGAAAAACTCTTTAATGATTTTCATTCACTTTCATGAGAGCAGAAGAATGAAATTGCTGATGATCAAAGCATGTTTTATGGGTAAAAATATGCATGGCTTTGTACAGAGTGAAATGGCAATAGCAAGTTGCTGAACATGAAACAGACAAGCAAACTCACATTTATCATTAGCATGAGGCTTTACAGATGTATGTTGCTGAATACAAGTTCTTATTAGTGACAGTATGAATATATATTTTTAATTACAAATGAGAATGTCAGTAGCTTGTTGCTTAACATGAAGTAGCCTAGTTTTGAAATAAATTCATGATTTTTTTACCACTGAAATTGAATGTTGGTGTCAAAGCAAAAACTTCTGTCAACAAGCTTAAATAATAATGTTCTCTTGCTTGAAAAGAAGTATTGGACTGTACAAAGACATACTGCTGAACAAATGTCAAGATTTAATTAATATACCAAGAAGACTTTTGAGTAAAACATGGATCCTTTCTGGTCTGGTGGAACCTCCTGGATTACTCTTTTCTGTATGTTTGTTATACTCCAGCAATGGTATCTTTTTTAATGAAATCGGAAATTTGGGGAACAGATAGAATGAGTAGTTTCTAGGAAAATCATATTGAGTAGTTATGGATATAGTTAACCTGATTCACTTGTCTTGGAGTTAGGTTAACCATTTAATACAGGGAAATTCAACTCCTGATTGCCTCCACAGGTAGACAGTCAGGTAACCTTTCATAGATTCTTCTGCCAGTTCCTTGGGGAAGGACTGTAGAACCCCTGGTTCAGCTGACCACCTCTGCCTCTGGATTGGTGACACTGGAGAATTCACCACATCTATAGTATCTGTTTCTTCATAGTGGTCTTAAGAAGGCACGCACACATAGACACACACACACATGTATATATATATATATATATATATATATATATATATATATATATATATATATATACATATACACACACACACACATGCTAGGTATAATACATATATGTGTGTGCGTGTTTGTGAAGAGCAAGGTGTGCTTGCAGTGACAATAAACAGTCTCTGACACCAGTTTTTTAGTTTTAAGTAAAAATTTATTTACAAAGATGAAAAATGAATGTTATTTTTTTACAAAATAGTAACAGGGCATAGTAATAATGAAAATCCACATATTTCGGTCTGTTCACACACAGCATTTTTCCCAAAGCTGGCCTGAAAATTAACCAATGCCTACAATAAGTCATTTCCTTTCTCAGACTTTACAATACGTGTAGAAGTAAATCTGATAATACCAGTTTTTTTTCAATACACATCCCCATACAGCATGTATAAATCCAGTAGTTTCTCCTTTGCAAGACAACAGCTCCTATCCCTTTTCCTGGCATCAGGGGCATAGTCCAGACTTCCTTCTTCCGTCGCATATAGCTTCCTAAAGACTCCTATTCAGAAGTCACTCTAGACCCCAAAGTCATAATCTGTCAAGATATAGCGGACATTACATATATCTATAGTTTACTGCTTCAGGCTGGTTACCATAGAGAGTTGCCTCTCTCTAGTTTGCCTGCCTGCCTGCAGCTCTGCATTTCCCCTCCAACACACAATATTTGGTGAATACAATCCCACAATGAGCAGTGTACCTTCCTGGCTCAGCAGTCATTATGTTATATAGCCCTAGACCAGGGTAGAAACATGGCTTATATCTCTGTTTAATGAGTGTAAGCCTGTATTCAAGTGATTGTGGCCTGGATGAGGATGGATCATAAAATTATACATCTGGAGGGTCATAGCCTATCTTAATAATTTTCGATTATAATCTTTCAGATGGGAGAGCCATTACTGTCTACTATTTTTACAGAGATATCAATACTTATTTGCATAATTATAGTAAGTACTTTAACATTTTATCTAATTACTTGTTCAATATAGAATTATCATTGTCTGGCTGACATTCATATTACCATTTTAAATGGGGTGTGTACTGAATAACCTTTTTATTTTAACATTTTTGTAAATTTTATAGATTTTGATATATATATATATATATATATATGTTTGTGTCTGTGTCTTTCAGCTTTTCCCGGTTAGGGGTCACCACAGCGGAACTCCGGTCCGCTAATGATTGGCAGTAGAGTTTTATGTGCTGGCTTGCCAGGCCTAACGCACAACCTTCAACGAAGGAACGTCCATTCATGCATGTCGCCACACAGAAGACGCTCTAACTGAGAATCGAACGGGCAACGTCTAACTGTGAGGCGACAACGCTACCGCATATATATATATATATATATATGTGTGTGTGTGTGTGTGTGTGTGTGTGTGTGTGTGTGTGTGTGTGTGTGTGTGTGTGTGTGTATGTATGCATATATATGCTTACAAATTGGTTCCAAAACTGCAATCTCAGAATTTTAGCTCAAGAAAAAAGTCTCCAGGCAGAAACTCTGCAGTTATCAGGAGTTGCAAAGTTCCATTCAGGCTAGGTAAAGATTTGATTTTTTTATCAAATCAAGGTGATCATTTCCTTGCAGTTGATGTGTTTTTTCTAGATATGTGAATCCCAAGTCTTCAAGATGTTTTCCATTGGATAATGCCCCACAGGCAAAGTCTAAAGCATATGTTGTTACAGATTGAATTGGGGTGGGAGGAGAAAGAGGAAGACCTGGATTCAAATAGATATTGGCAATCCTAACATACCGATACCTATTCCATTTATCCTTGTGCTCTTGTGGTTTGAGTCAGGGCTGAAAAGGGTTCATGAAGACCAGGTGACTTATTCAACATTTACTCAGTTAACAAATAAATATATTACAATCATTGAAGATGGACTGATGCCCTTCAACCACAACCAACATTCTTTACCCAATGGTGATAGGCCTAAGCAATGTGCTTTGCTAATGAACTGTCATTTAAATGCCAGGTAATACACCTCACAGTTGTCAAGATTTTTTCATATTTGTGGTCTGTTGCTCATAAAATTTGTGGTTTTCTGGCAAACCCATTTAGGATTAAAGACACTAAATAATGACATATATTTGGGCTTCAGACTTTATATCCATTAGACAATGCATATTAATAGAAATCCTGTCTAAGTTAATAAGACCAATATTTAAAATTTGTCCCTGATTTTGGGCCTTTGTTTCCCATTATTTATGGCTTTGTCCAGATTTTTTGAACTTAGATGTTGAGAGGTATGCCAAATAACCGCACTTACAATGGATTATTTGAGAACCTTATGTTCTTCTTCTTCAAGCCTGAGTAACAATTGAAACACTAGGGGATCCTAGTGTTTGAAGCTGGGACCCAACATCTCCATTTCCTTCAGAGGCTCAAAAAACAACCTTTTGAACAATGGATGAACTTTGTTTCCACTTTTTTATCATGGCTTTTCAACTGTTCAGTAGGATAACAGTTGCTATGTCGTGGTGGTGCAGCGGTAGCATTGTCGCCTTACAGTAAGAGGTACTCCCGTTCGATTCTCGGCTGGAGCGCCTTCTGTGTAGAGTCTGCATGTCCTCCCTACGGTCGAGTGGCATTCGAAAGACTTGAGTGAATGGGCGTGCCTTCGTTGAAAGTTAGGTGTCGGGCTGGCACCTCGTCTCCATAAAAATCTACTCCCAATCAATAGCGAACGGTGGCTACCCCTAACCGGGAAAAGCCGAAAGAAGAAGAAGAAGTAGGATAACAGTTATTTATTTGCCCCATCCCTTCTTTATTTTTTTACAGAAAGATGAAAAATGTAAAGGGTATGGCAGGCTGTATCTAGCCACCAGCTCTGCATTCATGACATCTGATAATGTCATTTTAAAGTCACTCTTGGTTGGGTAGCTCAAAAAGATATGTATTCAACAAGGCTCCAATTTTTTTTGTCACCTCTAGTAGTCTGTGTTCATGGAAGAATCGTACTTTATTTATCCTGTGCCAAGTATCTTTCCATTTAGCTGAAAGAAGTCAACCAACTTTGAATAGGTAGACATACACATAATCAGATCAATGTGGATGTTACACTGAAGTCAGTTAACATATAGAAACTCCAGAATCTTCTCCATACTAATGATTTTAAACCCCTTGATTCCACTTCAAATGTTCTGCAGGTTAATGCTTCAGAAGTGGCGTAACATGTCAGCATTCTTCTATGCCAAACAATTATGTCTCTGAAAAGTAACCAGTCTAGATAAACTATTTTATTGCTGTTTGTTTCAGTCCTTACTAAACAGAAATCTTTAATTTTCAGTGTTGTTTAGTATGCTATGATCAGCAGACTAATATACGCAGTTGCACTTGTGGAATGATGCCACAATTTAATGGGTCTGATGAAGTCTAGATGAAAGCATGCAAATGAGAAGAAGCACACAGCCACTTATTCTGTACTAGTTCTCCCAACTTTTCACATAGCTGTGCATAATTATATTCCTGAAGCATGTCTAGTGCCATGCCCATGCCCCATGCTTTTAATGTTGACAAAGAATGCTAAATGCAAAGAGTACAGCATACAACATTATCTTCCCCCTAGACTAAGCTACTACAGTAGAATGAACAAACAGGCAGTTTGAGACATCCTAGTTCTGTGAATAATGAGTACAACATTCAGGAAATCACTCATTTTTTAATGAAGGCAGAATTAATTCCTTCTCTAGTTTCATTGTTCCAAGTAAATAACATCTGCGCAGTGGCTGGGATATACTGTTGTACCCTTACTTTTGACTCCTGCATATCAGTACTTAGTGGTGTTGGGTAGGAATCCAGGCACTGAGACATGTAGAAACATGCTGATGCATCATAAACAATATTACAAGGAGCAATACTATATGTAGTTGATAAACATTATGCATTCCTTACTTAAGCTGTACCATGCACAGTTCTGATTGTGTGTTCTCCTTCTTCCTCTTCAGATCATAGTCTGTATTGATCTTTGAGTGCTTATAGTTGGTTTGATTGAATGTTTTCACTGATTCATTGCTTTTATCTGTGTTTCTGACGTTCCAGAAAGAATAAGTTGAATAAAGAAGTTATGTAATCACCATATTGTTCCATGTTTGTTGTCCTTCATCTCGCCTTCCTTCTTGCTGGTTGGGTTCTTACTATAGCTCGAGAGCTTTTTACTGGCTCAAGGTTAGCCCCTATCCCAACATGTCTAGCGGTAGTTATCCAGATCCCATTTGTGATAACCCACCAGACTAAACAGGTCAAAATCTACTAAACTTACATATAAGGGTGTAATATTCAACAAAGAGAAAGGAAGGAAATACTAGGTCTAACCAACTGGTAAGTAAAAAGGAACTCAGCCAGTGTAGCCAAAAACAAAAAAAGAGGAACTCCTCTTGATCCTCCAGGAGGGGGAAGGAGAGTGGGATGCAAGAAGGAAGGCGAGATGAAGGACAACAAACATGGAACGTTATGGTGAGTACCTAACTTCATTATGTTATGTTGTCCCTATCTCGCCTTCATTCTTGCTGGTTGGGGCAGCATCCACAGCACCTGTTTCTTGGGTGGATCACTGGAAAAGTCTCTTCAGTACCATGGAACCAAAGGATGCCCTGTTCCGGGAGGCCACATCTACTTTGTAATGAGAGATAAAAGTATCAGGATTAGCCCATGTAGCTGCCGCACAGATTGAATCTAAAGGCAGTTTGGCTTGAAAAGTAATAGAAGTAGCCAAGGCCCTAGTTGAGTGTCCTTTCATTTTTCCTAGAAGTTTTTTGTTCTGCAAACCATAGATGTAGATGATAGTGTCTGAAAGCCACTTAGATGAGGTCACTTTTGAGACTGAACAACCTTTCTTATTCTCTGCAAAGGATATGAACAATTGGTCAGATTTCCTGAAATCCTTAGTCCTGTGTAAATAAAAATGTAACTGTCTATGAACGTCCAATTGATGGAGCTTATACTCTGTCTTGTTGCCATGATTGGGAAAGAATACAGAAAGCTCTATGGATTGATTCAATCTGTACTCTGAACACACTTTGGGTAAGAAGGACGGATTGATTCTGAGAGAAACTCTATCTTTGTGGAAAATCAAGTACGGGAGACGACTAGATAAGGCCTGCAATTCTGAAACCCTCCTAGCTGAGGTAATGACGGTTAAGAAAAAGGTCTTTCAGTGGACAAGAAGCAGCTGGCTCAAAGGGGGGGAAGAATAAAAGTCTCTAAAACTAAATTTAAGTCCCAGGGGGGAAGAGGTTCTCTTACTGGACGTCATAAGAGGGTAGTACCTTTTAGGAATGCTCTACAAAGCCTATGGGACATAATGTTATATCCCATTTCTCCCACATGGAAATTAGAAATGGCAGCCAGCTGAACCCGGATAGTAGGTGCAGCTGTTCCTCGTTCAAAGGTTTCAGCAAGAAACTCGAGAATCTTTGAAATGGGTGCAGTAAAGGGATCAATGTCATTCTTTTTTGCCCAACAAGATAACCTCTTCCATTTACTAGCATAACGTTTTCTTGTAGTGGGTTTATGGGATGAAATCAAAATGTGTTGAACTGCCGGGGAAACATTGGGAAGCCTGGCTAAGACCGGAAATGGAGAAACCAAGCAGTCAGCTTGAGAGTATGGACAGAAGGGTGGAGAGCACGCGACTGATGGGATAGGAGATCCAGAACTGGGTCCAATATCCAAGGATCCCCTTGCAGATGAGGCCAAAGGAAAAGGAACCATATCTGATGAGACCAGTAAGGAGCAATGAGGATTAACTTGCAACCCAACGACTGAGCTTTCTGAAGAATCTTGGGGATCAGGGGGAATAGTGGAAAGGCATAAAGCAGTCCCTGGGGGCCAGTCATGAACAAGTGCATACCAGGGTGACTGTCCCAGTGGTGGGACTAGGGTAAAGTAACTGCTGCATTTGTTGTTGAGGGGGGGTGGTGAAAAGATCACAGCATGGCTGGCCCCATTTGTGAAAAATCAATTATGCAACATCCTGTTTCAGGGACCACTTGTGAGGCATCAGAGTAACCCTGCTGAGCTTGTCTGCTATCACACTGGATTTCCCCTGGATATGTGTTGTAACCGGAAAGCGTTGGGAAGACATCGCCCATTGCCATACTAGTAGAGCCTCTCGACACAAGGGAAAAGACTTGGTTCCGCCCTGTTTGTTGATGTACCATACTACTAACATATTGTCTGTCTGAATTGCTATAGTCCCTGTAGGTAGAGAGTCTTGAAGTGCTTGCAACGCCAGAAGCACCACTCTCATCTCTAAGACATTGATGTGCAAGTGGTACTTGTGTTCCTGCCAAGTCCCTTGAACAGTCTGTCCCAGATAATGCCCACCCACCCTATCTGGGAAGCGTCCGTGGTCACTGTGGCTAGGGGTTGGGGGGTTCGAAATGGTCTGCCCATTGATACCAGAGGGGAGTGAAGCCACCATGCTAAATTCTTCTTGCAAGACCCCGTGATCCAAATCTGATGTGACACTGGTAAATCCTGGAATGACCATTGAGCCAAAAGGAGCCACTGCAGAAGTCTCATGTGGAAGCACGCCATAGGGACCAGAGTAATTGCTGCAGCCATTGAACCCAGGATGTTGAGGACAAATCTTGCCTGGATTCTCTTTTCTGTTATGAGGATTGAAACTTGATGATGAGTGCTTAACACTCTTTCGTGAGGTAGTTTTGCTATCATGGCCCTTGTGTCTAAATCTGCCCCTATAAATGTAATATACTGACAAGGCAACAAGGCAGACTTTTAATAATTTATGGTGATGTCTAGTTGTGTACAAGTATGAATAGTGGAGTCCCGTGCCTTGATCAGTTGATGCTTGGTGGTGGCAGTGAGGAGCCAGTCGTCTAGATATGGAAACACCCAGAATCCTAGGTGCCTCAGGTGAGCTGTGACTACTGCCATGCATTTGGTGAACACCCTGGGGGCTGTGGTGAGACTAAAGGGCAGAGCTCTGAACTGGCAATAACTGGCTCCCAGCCAGAAGCATAGATACCTCCTGGATCGCCTGCCCATTTTTTGTGGTAGTACACATCCTGGAAATCGATAGAGCACATCCAATTGTCCTGACCCATAAAGGGAAGAATGGACTGCAGTGTTACCACCTGGAACTTTGTTTTCTTGACTGATTTGTTGAGTTGCTGCGATCCAAAATGGGCCTCCAGTCTCCTGTCTTTTTTGGAACTAATAAGAACCTTGAGTAAGTGCCGGATTCAATTTGGTCTGTGGGGACTTTTTGGATGGATTTTTTTTCTAGCAACCTTTGAACTTCTAGGTTTGCTTGATCCCAAAGACTGGCTGGAATATCTGGGATTGAGTGTTGATTTCTTGTAAGAGGTGGTTGGGAGAAGGGAATTTTGTAACCCCTGGATATTATCGACAGTACCCATGTATCTTCCGTGATTGTTTGCCAGGCTTTTAGGTACAAGGATAATCTGCCACCGACTGCCTCCAGAGGCAGACAGTCAGGCCTCTATTCAGGAGTGCTGGAAGGGGCTGCCAGAAAAGGTATCTCTGTTGGCCTGATTCTGTGGACCCCTTCTGCTGCAAGATCAGCATCTCCCATTATTATTTCCCCCTCTGCCTCTGGGGGAAAATTCTCCACGTGTGTTAGGTGAAACTCCCTGGAATTTCCGGAACCACATCTTCCCGCTCTTCTGACCCTTAGGGTAAGGTCTAGAGGGAGCAGAAAAACGTACTCTGGCAGAGAGAGTTTTGCCATCCCATTCACACCTGGTAAGAGTCCCTTTAACCTGAGGCCCGAACAGCAATGAGCTGTCAAAGGGAGTGCTGGTAAAGGAGGACTTGAAGGGCTCCGCAAATTGACAAAGGTGCATCCAGGAGTGTCTATGCAAGGCAACTCCTGTGCCTGCTGCTCTACTTGCTCCATCTGCTGTGTAAGAAATCAGCCGCATGGAGGAGTTAACTACAGAAGTCAAGGTTGCAAGCTGTGAAGCCACCTTACTCACTGCTCCTTCTGCTGTAGGATCCCGTAGGGTATTTCCCAACTCCTTTAGGAGATCCCTCTGAAGGCATGTAAAGTGGCACAAATAATTCAGCTACCTGAGAGTAAAGGCCACTGAAGAAAACATACATTTCCCATACCTGTGCATCGCCCAGGACTCTTGTTCGACAGATGGACAGAAGAAGTCTCCACTAGTTCTTTCTTGGTGGCTGCTGCCACCACCATAGCATCAAAAGGCATGCCCTTAGATAGAAAAGACCTGTCATCTGGAGCAGTTATGAACTTATTTGGCCTCCTAGGAACTGGTTCCATAGTCGCTGGAGAGCTCCACGCCTTACGACTCACTAAGGCCAGCAGTGGGTCGAAAGGTGGAGGCACCCAAGAGGTGGAGGGTTGGGAACCAAATGCATCCACTTACACAGACTACTTGTCCTCAGAAGGGGCAAGGGATTTCCAGCCACCCCTCTGTCTAAGGATTTCCAGGATGTCTGAAAAAGAGACATCCTCTGAGGGGGACCATGGGGACCCTTCTGAGTCCTCCAAGTCCATGTCTGAAGTGAGGGACTCAGGGGAGTCCAAATGATTCCTCTTGCATTTCCTCTTCCTAGGGACCTCTTCTGAGATGTGCCCAGGGGAGGTTTCGAAAGAGGTGGGGTCGCCCAATGAGGCGTCCTGGAGCATGGGTTCCCTACACTTGGGGGGGAGAGGAGGTTCGGAGGCAGACACCAGCACTGAAGGAGTAGGAGCCTATGGAGCAAAGAGTGGAGTGGTCTCAGAGGACAGCACACTCCTCATCACCTCAAAGGCACCCCAGTCCTGGCCCAAAAGAGTCCCCTGCTCCGAAGAGCCCAGAGATCTCCTCCAAACCAAAGGCGATGGCAATGGCTCTGAGGCCAATGTAGGTGCCGAGCTCACCTGCGCCGAAGCTCCGAGAGGGAGAGCAGGGTTGGACAAGGGTCCAATGCTGCTCCCCCCTCAGAGCCGATGAGAGAGCATCAGCCTCCAGATCCCTCCATAGACTGGGGAGATCAGAGTGGTAGTCAGAACTGATAGACCAGTGGTAATCGGAACCAATGGTTCCACTACAATGACTTCCAGGCAGTCCGGCTCCGAACTCAAGGGAGTCGGAGAAGGAATCGATAACAATGCTGGTCGGGCTGTGGGCACCAGTTCCTTATGGGCTGGGCTCAATAATAATTTAGCTAATGCTTGTGTCTTGAGAAGCCTCTTCACCACCCTCTCCACATCATGATCTGAAAGACTCCTGGATGACCAAGAGGAATGGGAGGAAGACCAATGGCTGCCTGCCACAGATTGCAATAGCGGAGACTGTGGAACAGACTTCCCCAGTTCCAGAGAGGGAGATCTGGTTCTCCTGTGAGTCCTGACTGGCTCCAAAACTACTGATGACACCGCCAGAGAAAGAGCTTTGTCAGAACCAACACTCGGATCCGACAAACTTGCAGTTTTTTCCTTTGGTTTAGATGGCTCTGAAATCGGAGCTGATGAGGACGATGGCTTAGCTGACTTGTCCTATTTTTTAACTGGCTTTGTACCCTCAGTAGAAACATTGAAGGGGCTCTTTAATAAGCCTCGCAAAATCAACTTATTTTTTCTCTCTTGCAGGACCCGAGAATTGAAAGCATGACATATAGAACACAAGCCCTGTAGGTGTACAGCCCCTAAGCAGTAAACACAGCTCGTGTGCCCATCCATAAGGGACATTTTTTGGCAGCACAAATCGCATTTTTTAAAACCTGAAGGTTTTGTCTCTTTAGAGGAATCCTTAGACATGCTGTGCAATAACAACAACAGGCACCAAGAATGATGACACTAACAACCACAACTAAACTAAAACTATAACGTCTTCTTTTTTTTTTTTGAAAGGAAAGAGGAAGGAGGGAAGGGAAAGAGCCTTTAAGCTTAAAAAGGTGAACTCCCCCAACTGAAGAGAGCCTCTAACTTAAATGGCTGCTCCTGGAAAGATAGAGAAACGGGAAGAAGAAAAGCCCTTAAACTAAAGACGGGGCTGAAAGGAAAAGAAGGAGAACTCTCTAAGTTAAACAGCTTCAAGAGGACAAGGTAGGCCTAAAGAAAAAAATGACGGCCACAAAAACAACAAAAAACAGCAGCATTACGGCTAGAAAGAGTTCTAACCTAGGAAGAAAACACTCTAGCACTGAATGATATACAGAAAACTAAAGATACCTGTACCAAAAATTAGAAATTAGCCAAGAAGAAAAAGATACTTAGCCTAAGCCAGTATCAGCAATCTCGACGCTGCAAGTGGCAAACAAGATCTGGATAACTACCGCTAGTCATGTTGGGATAGGGGCTAGCATTGAGCCAGTAAAAAGCTCTCGAGCTATAGTATACGGCTGAGTCGGAGCCGAGGATTGGCTCCGAACCTAACCAGCAAGAATGAAGGTGAGACAGGGACAACATAACATCTAGTATTTCTGGCTTTACATCTTAGAGTATGACAGTTTTTGAAGCCAGAACTAAACACAATTTTAATGGTGTAATTCTAGCTGTTTCTGATTTATTTTAAGTAAGTGCACTGCTTGGAAGATCACACAGATTTGCTGCTGTTTGGAGTTACAACTGAATTTTAAAAACTTGCAGTAATCCATTTCAGAACTGATGGAATACAATACCAATATTTGTCTTAAACAGATAATGTTGTTAATCAACACTACTTTATACCATAATCTTCCTAAGGCAGATATCCTATGAAATGCTGAGGGTTTAATCTTAAACATCACTAATTTTTGTATGTGTCATTAAAAAAAAAAATCACAGGTATTGTATTAGAAAGGTACCACGCAAGGTGGTCTGTGCAGAAGTGGGTGGAGTCTCAGTGGCTGACAGGTTAAATGGGCATGCTGTGGGATGGAAAAGACTGCAAGTATTTTTTTCCATCGCTTTTACAGTGGGCAAGCCCTCCTGCACCCCCCCACACCCCTGCAAATTAAATATAGCAACTTCAAGATCGCACTACTTTGAAAAAAAGGCAAACTACAAATCAACAATGAATATTCATGCTGCCATCAGTATGAATATTACTTTACTTTCACAGATTGTTGGATGGTGGGCGGGACTTGATACTGCTCAAGGTATATTTATAATACAAAGCCCAATCACACATTTAATTCTGGCTGTTCTAAGTGTCAGTTAAACCCCATAAGTACACATTGAAGAACAAGAATACAAGTGCTGTGTGTGTGTGTGTGTGTGTGTGTGTGTGTGTGTGTGTGTGTGTGTGTGTGTGTGTGTGTGTGTGTGTGTGTGTGTGTGTTTGTGTGTGTGTCTGTGTCTGTGTGTGTGTGTGTGTGTGTGTGTGTGTGTGTGTGTGTGTGTGTGTGTGTCTGTGCACGTACATGTATGTGTGCACACGCATAAGTGCATGTGTCTGTGTGCCTGCATATTTTTAACACTGAAGTCAACAAATGGAGAGTGCATCTGACTAGGCTTATACATTTGCCTTAGTTTCCATGTACTCTGTTAAACAACTCAACAGAAAGCAAAAACTCTAACCCTTGTCTGGGGATTATTAGCTCAGCAAGGGTAAACATGGAGACAGAAATACCACATAGGCAGTAAGAAGTGTATGAAGTATGTCTAAATTCATGCCACTTAAACTACATTATTGAACTTCCAGTGTCAGCAGTTGTCACTGTAACACTAAGTGGTCATTTGATCCTCCATGTAGACTGTGAGCTGGACTTTAAATGTCAACGTCTCATTTGATAGACTAAACTAAAAATCAAGATATTAGTTGTCCTTTTTGTCAGTTCTTTCTGTGTGTGTATTCTGATTTTCTATATTCTAATACCATGTGACGGAAATTACTCATCCAGCACCAGACTTATGGGTTAGTTACATTCCAAGAGGTCGCATTATATATTATCTTCACACCACTGTTTAGGCCATTCTCCTGAAGAATGCCCATTTACAGGAACCTATTCCGCTGAGACAGCACTTAGAAACCAACATATGAAAGGCTCTACTTTCAACAAAAGCAATAAAGCAGAGTCATTTACAGTCAGGACTGATAATATATGACCTTGTCAGCTGTTTTCATTTACACCTTTATTTAAAAGCTACAAATGATAAAGAGGTCATAAATACTATGTTCTGTGAACTTTTCTTGCAGTAGGAATAATTTTATTTTCACAGCACATATGTGCTACCCCTTATGCCCCTGAAGTTGTTTTCACTGCTTAATAACATTGCATAGGCTGTATTCTAAATGTAACACTTAACTAGATCTAAGGTATGCAAGCCTATAATTTTAAGAGGAAAACAAATGTATGATTGCCTCGGGCAACTGATCAGTCCACTGTACAGCAAAACCGTTGATCAACTTCAAAATATTATTTTAGGATTTTGTCTCTGACAATATTATGTTCACTAAAAGTCCATCCTGTAAAATGGGGACCTAAAGGAAGTAATGGTTGATGTGACAGTGACTTCAACATAGTGGAGTATTTATATAATTTGTTATGCATTTTTTTAATAGCATTTTCATGTTTGGTAACCAAGCAAGCCAAGAGTGCAAAAATACTATTTTAATGCTGCCCTACAATAAAAAGTGTATATTTCTATCCAAGCACAAAAATGAAGAGATAGTTCTAAAAAACAGTAATCTCACTTCTGTTACACAACAAACCGAACCTCCAAGAAGGACAGAAAACAATCTGTTATCTTCATTTTATTTTCAGTCAGTCTTTCTCACAGGTTGTGAAAAATTGAAAGGTTGCCAGCCCAGCCAGCTAGAATCGTGTAAATAATTCTATGTGATTTGTAAATATTAATATAATCCACAGGCTGATTTTACAAATGTAAAAGAGAACTATATATATATATATATATATATATATATATATATATATATATATATATGATTACACTATATGTTGTACTGAGCTTCAAAAATGTAACAACAGTGCACTCTGCTGGAAGAAAGCTGATAAGTCAAGCACTGTATGACTGTTTGATCTCAAACTCAGAGACATGATGTCTGGGTTAAGACATTCCTTCTGTTGTTTTAAGACCAGAGTTAATTGCTGGATTTTACACGTATAATGTCTTTTATTGCTGGGGCTTCCTGCAGGTGCAAGATTACAAACATATGTTAAACTCCGAATTTCTGTTAGCATGGGAAATTAAACCAGAGAAGTGTCAAGAATTATGCAATCTAAAATGAGTCAGCAGTTATGTATTATCAATTTAAGACTTTCTTAGAGAGAGAGAGAGAATTAGAGCATTTTTGGATTTTGTCTGAACCTGAACACATCAACTCACCAGTACTCTGCCTCTGCTTTGTATGTATGTAAGTTATTTAGAACATTGATTCACTTCGAAATAAATAGAAAATAGTAAGATTAGACTAGCTGTTTTCTATATTTATGTCAGACTATTCTACAGTATTATTTTAAAGTTTTCTGTGATTTTGAACTCCTGACTAGCACTGCGTTGAATTTAGGAAATCTGTCTTGTGTTTTTATTATTTATTATTAAATATTTTTAAACCTTTCAACTGTGGCTGTTTAGTGTAGAGACAATTTAAGCTCTAGAGTACATTGCATGTATATAGTGATACTGTACAAGCCACTCCAATAAGCCATGCTGTTCGTCATACTTACTAATTGGATAATAATAATATTGCACAGTAAAACTGGAACCCTTTGGTAAGGGCCTTATTAGTAGCTGATATTAGTGGTTCGTGGCAGTGATTTCTACCTTATGGATTGGGAAGAGAAGAGGGCATAGCTGAAGAACCTGTGCCAGCCTTCCTCAGGAGTGTGTGTGTGTGTGTGTGTGTGTGTGTGTGTGTGTGTGTGTGTGTGTGTGTGTGTGTGTGTGTGTGTGTGTGTGTGTGTGTGTGTGTTTGTGAGCTACTTGGGCAGGGACACAAAGCACTGGTTGGACAAAGAGGGTGCTGGAGGTTAATCTCAGTCCAGCTAACTTTGAAAAATATTCTGAAATTAAATTACAAAAGAGTGTATCTTACAGTTCTGATTGCAGCTAGAGACAAAATGTCTGCGAAAACAGGACTAGATATCATACTGTATTGTCCTTAGGGGTGAATTAATTGCTAGCCTAGAAGGGTGGAAGTTTTTGAAATGGTTTTATAGCTTCCAGATGCTATAACACATCTTAGCAAAGCTGCGTGTTTGTGTGTGTGCTTGTGTGTGTGTGTGTGTGTGTGTGTGTGTGTGTGTGTGTGTGTGTGTGTGTGTGTGTGTGTGTGTGTGTGTGTGTGTGTGTGTTTGTGAGCTACTTGGGCAGGGACACAAAGCACTGGTTGGACAAAGAGGGTGATGGAGGTTAATCTCAGTCCAGCTAACTTTGAAAAATATTCTGAAATTAAATTACAAAAGAGTGTATCTTACAGTTCTGATTGCAGCTAGAGACAAAATGTCTGTGAAAACAGGACTAGATATCATACTGTATTGTCCTTAGGGGTGAATTAATTGCTAGCCTAGAAGGGTGGAAGTTTTTGAAATGGTTTTATAGCTTCCAGATGCTATAACACATCTTAGCAAAGCTGTGTGTTTGTGTGTGTGTGTGTGTGTGTGTGTGTGTGTGTGTGTGTGTGTGTGTGTGTGTGTGTGTGTGTGTGTGTGTGTGTGTGTGTGTGCATGATGTCACATATGTGCTAGATTCTGGCTCAGTTTCTAGTAAAGGGGTTGTGTGGGAACCAGAGTCAGATGGCCAGATGTATGTGATGTCATTCTGTAATCCAGCACTGAATTATGCTTTAATATTAGATGAGAGAGAAGTCTCAGGGCAGTCTGCTATTGAAAATGACATGACCGCTCACCCACCTCATCTTGTTTTGCTTTAGTAACTAACCAGGGAATAGTAATTCTTTAGATCAGTCAAGAAAATATAGTGAGATTAGTTAAGTACTGTTTTTCTGTATCTGTGTGAATCTATCCATTTGTGTTATTTTTAATATTTCATGTGACTAAAACTCTGGTGTTTATTGCAAACAGATGTTTATTTTCATCTTCTTTTTATTTATTATTATTATATATATTTAAACTTTTCATTCTAGCTGCTCTTTTAGGGAATATTTTACCTTTAAGAATACTTATATTTACGTGACACTGTGGCCACTCCTGGAAGCCTTGCTGCATTGGTCAAACACTACCATTTGTATTAGTATTAATTTTACTCAGTATGATTGGGTACCCTTGTAAGAGTCTTAGAGTTGCTGGCTTTGGAGTGTTCTGGTGGTGGTATTTACATTATAGCGTGTGCAGAAGGAGCATAGCTGCTAAATCTGTGCCAGCCTTTTCCAGGTGTGTTTGTGTGTGTGTATGTGTGTGTGTGTGTGTGTGTGTGTGTGTGTGTGTGTGTGTGTGTGTGTGTGTGTGTGTGTGTGTGTGTGAAAATCAAACCTCAAAGAGTGTGTGTGTAGCTACTTGGAGCAGGGACACAAAGCACTGGTTTCATAGAGGGTGGTGGAGGACTTGGCTTGGAACACTCTGCTGAGGACTCATCTCTACAGCCATGATAGTGGGGAGTCTTATTTGGGGCCTGGTGAGAGAGAGGGAAACCCAGCTTCAGGATGGGAGTGTGTTTCCTGTGTGCTCTTAAGGGAAATTGTGCTTGATGCAGAGAGCTGCATCTGGAAATACTATGTGTATCTATCTTTGTTCCAAGTGAACGTCACTCACCGCTCTCAGTAATGAGGACTGAGACTCCTTGATCATTGGCCCAAAAGGCAGACGTCACATATTAGTGAACAGTAGTGTCGATATTAATTGAAGTTCTGTAGCCTGTAGGCAGTTATCACTGAAGGTGTATGTACTCTCAGCAGCCATAAGGTAAACACACAGTGTTTCATTTTCACAACAGTTTTATTTACTTTTTGTTAGTTTAGTTTAATCAGGGAAAGCAGGCAAAGATGTCAGCAGAGAAATATGGCAAGCTGAAGAATCAGTTGGCCGAGGTGTGTGAAGCTGATGGACTAGTGCATGTAAACCTGACTAAAGAGGAAATGATTTCAGACTTAGTCACAGCTGTAGCCCAGACTGGCAACCAGGAAGACAACCAGTCTGGTAATAGGAATGTGCAGTCTTTAGAAACAGGACAGTTCACCTTTTCCTCAGAGGACTTAAAACTCCATCTGGAGTTAAAGAGACTTGAACTGGAGGCCAAATATTTGGAACTAGAATCGGCAGATAGACTGTGGCATTTGGAGCTAGAAGAAAATGAGAAACTGAAGTGTCTGGAAACCAAAGAAAATGAGAGACTGTGGTGTTTGGAGGGTGAGGAAAATGTGAAGCAGTGTCAAGATGACAGGGAGATGCTGACTATTCATCAGGGTCATAGAGGTAATAGAGAAGTGAATAACCAAACCCTGGAAGCAATAAAGGTCAGTAAATTTCTTCCACTGTTTACAGAGGGTGATATTTTTCATAATTTTATTCATATATTTGAAAGAGTATTTAAACAGTATAATGCTAACCAAGGGCTATGGGTATGGTTCCTGACCCCATACTCCATGGTAAAGCTGTAACTGCTGTTTCTAAATTTTCTGATACTGATTGTTTAAACTATGAGAAAGTTAAACAATATTTACTAAAACATTTTAAGTTAATATTGAAGCTTACAGAAAAAAAGCTTTGTGAGCACATAAAGGCAAGGCAGAAGAAAGTGTATGTGATTATAGGTTCATAGGTAGGTACTAGGCTATCTGCCCGAAGGCATTTATAAGCCTAGCCAGAATGTGTTGGCTTTCGCTGCCCCCTTAGTTTAGTTCCCTGTGCCTCTGTCCAGCAGAGCCACTGAAGTGATCCCCAGGGTAAACTTTCTGTTTCCCATCCACTTGTCAAGGGTTTTTTTTGAAGAGTGTTAGCGGGGAGCTCTGCCTAATGTAGATTGGAATCTTGTTCCAAAGCATGGGAAGTCTCTGGGACAGGAATCTATCCCTCCAGCATGTCCTATTTATTGTTGTGGTGAAGTTTAGATCCCTAGAGCCTGTGGCTTTAGAGGATAAGGTTTTCTTTAGGTGGAGCATGTCTATCAATTCTGGGTTGGACATGGCCTTGTATGTCAGGCAGAGATCACCTCTGAGTATGTGGTATGCAACTGAGTACAGCTGGAGTTTCTTCAGTCGAGCTGCATAGGGCATCTGTTTGAGGCCAGTGATCCTCTTGATGAGGTACTTCTGTGGTCTTTCCAGCTGTTGCAGGTGTCTTGTAAGGTACATCCCAAATGGGGCATTGTACTCTATGATGGGTGTGATGAGTGATGAGTAGAGGGGCACAATGGCCTCTTTTGATCTAGATGTGAACCTTTTGTGATTAGGTGGGTCACGTAGAAGGATTTTCTAACCACTTTGGCAATGTGATTATCAAAGGTAAGATTACTATCTACTTGGGTCCCCAGATCCCTTATTACATCTTCCATATTTAGGGGACTACCACCTATGTGGTAGTTTGTGGGTACTTTGTTTTTTCCAAAGGGGATGACTATGCACTTTTTGGCATTTAGCTTGAGGCCATAACTTTGACACCATTTATCCATCTCAGTGAGACCCTTTTGGAGGATGTCTGTGTCAGCCGGAGAGTCAGTTATAGCCCCTAGTTTGCAGTCATCTGTGAACTTGGTCAGCCATAGTCCTCCTGTACTTGCCTGTACCTCTGAGAAGTATATGCCAAACAGGAGGGGTCCTAGGACTGAGCCCTGGGGAATGCCACTTGTATCCGGTTTAGAGTCAGACCTAGCTCCCGCAACTCTCACCATGTGGGTTTTGTCTGTGAGCCAGTTGGCAACCCATCTTGTGATGTAGGGGTTTATGTTTAGGCTGGTGAGCTTGTCTATAATACCAGAATGGGGAATGGTGTTGAAGGCCTTTGTGAGGTCTAGGTAGGCTGTGTGTACCACCTTTCCCTTATCTATAGCATTGGTAACTGTCTCAAAGAAATCCACCAGGTTTAGGAGGCATGATCTGCTCTTAACAAAGCCGACCTGGGTAGGGTCCAGTGTTTGGAGGTTCCCAATGTCTCTGTTAATGAGTTCCATGATGATGCACTCCATAGCCTTGCAGACCAAACTAGTCAGGCTTGTATGACGATAGTTCCCGTAGTCTGTTGTGGTTCCACCTTTGTGGAGCGGAATAACCGTTGCTGTGCACCACTCTATGGGTACGTAGCCTGTGGAGATGTTGAGTTTGAACAGTGTGTTTAGGTGAGGGGGTAGTTTGTCTTTGAACTCATGTAGGATGCAGCCGGGACACCGTCCGGTCCCATTGATGCTTTATTTTTGGCTTTGGAGAGGGCTGTTTTAACCTGAGTATCAGTTTATTTGAACTGTTTCTTTCTGAAATTGATGCCTTGTTGCTGTAGCATAGACCAGATTCAGGCCTGCTGAATCTAGCTTTGTTTGTATAATGTGAGCACTGATCCAGGCCATTTTTTTGTAGAAGGTTCCCCTGCACCCTAGTAGCAGGAGTGTGTGCAGTTAGAACTTGTCTGATTGAAGACTGCAGATTTTTTTCTGGTTAATTGGGTAACTTGTTTAAATCAGTTTGTTCGTTTTCTATTGTTTTACATATATATATATATATATATATATATATATATATATATATATATATATATCAAAATTGCACTTTATTCATCTGCTTTTACTGTATTTGTGTTTCCTCCTACTTTATTTTGCTTTTCTTCAAAGTACTCAATTTTATTTATTCTACTGCATTTATTACTGCTTGGTAGTAGCCTGATTAAATTGTAACTGTTATTCTAAGTCTTTTGGTTTAAGCACTTGGGTTTCATACAGGTTGTTTTACATTAAGAAGGTTTGTGGTCTGCACGGTTGTGGCAGGACAGGTAGCTTACATCCTCCTAAGCTGGGAATTGCTGAGTGAAGGCCCAGTGTCTGCTATTCTAAAAGTGTATTAGTTCTGGCTTAAGCACTTGGGCTTCAGGCCAGTTATTTTACATTAAGAGGGTTTGTGGTCTGCACTGTTGTGGGAGGAGAGGCTGGATTCTTCCCTTCTGAACTGGGAATTTCTGGTCACAGGCTTACTGTGCCTGCTTATTTGAACTGTTTCTTGTTGAAGTTGGTGTGCCTTGTTGCGGTAGCATAAACCATATTCAGGTCTGCTGAATCTAACTTTGTTTGTATAACTTGAGCACTGATCCAGGCCATCTTTTTTTAGTGAAGGTTCCGCTGCACCCTAGTAGCAGGAGTGTGCAGTTAGAACTTGTCTGACTGAAGACTGCTCAGTTTTGAGCTTTTTTTCTGGTTAATTGGGTAACTTGTTTAAATCAGTTTGTTCATTTTCTGTTGTTTTATATATATAAAAAAAAAGATTACACTTGATTCATCTGCTTTAACTGTACTTGTGTTTCTTCCTACTTTATTACTAGGGGCATTGACTACAACTCTGATCTGCGATTTATAACAATAAGTATCCTTTTCTGTGCATTTAAAGTGTTTTTTGATTGTATCTGCTTTATTTTCTGAAAAAAAAAAAAAAAAATATATATATATATATATATATATATATATATATATATACTTTTTTCCCACCTTTCTACGCTAGTATAGTCCAGTTTTCAGGTTAGTGCTGAATTCTGGGCTGTGTTACAAATCTCTGTGTTTGCCCATACCTTACTTGGATAGAAGGACGTTTCTCTGCTCACCTGTGATAGAGGGGAGCTTTGAGCAGCCTATCTGTCCCTGGAGGAGTGGTTTCAGCTCAGAAATTAGTAGTTTATTGGCCATTTTGGGCTAATTTCTATCTCATTCATTTCCCTGCTATAAATATCGCATTTGCCCGGTTTTGTGCAATGGGCAGCGCTGGTTAGCTAGGGTAAAACTATTCCTGGCTCCACAAAGTCTCTTCTTCAATTTTTCTATTGGAACTAGACAAACTTTCAACTTAAGCACTCAAGCCTTTCATTTCTCAGCCCGGCACTTGCTCAAAACTCATAGCAAGCACTTATAAACCCTAGCACTAGACCCTCCTGTACTGTACAGAAGGACAAGGCTCTCTATTCGACCTTACCAGCCATTCAGTAAAACAGTTCACTGTACCTATCCAGGCATGTCCAAAGGGCAGTTTCAGGTGTACTCTCCAGTCCAATTGGTGAATCTGGGCATTTTGAGGCAATGTTACAACTGCCTCATGTACACAGACAACCCCCTCCTCCTATCACCAAACACTAATACATGCGAGAGATGCAATTATACAGCCAAACTGAAGGCTAAGCTCTCTCAACCCAAGACTGGATCAGACAGTCAAGAGGAGAAGGGAAATACTTGCATCACACCACCAGTCTCACATAGACCCATTAAACCACCACCGGCAAAAAACATACATAAATACATGAAAACATACTTGGAGGCTCTAAATAAAAATCTGCAAAAGCAACAGAGACCTCCAAAGCAAACATCCAAGCAACCTCCACCCCCCCAACACAAACCATGAAACACATACTTCACAAAACCAGTGTGTCATGCAATCACAGCCCTTAAGGCAAAATAACATACTCAACATACTAGTAATAGGTTACTCTATAGTCAGGCACACTGACTCCCACTCACTAGGCTGAATAAGGAGAAGATTACTGTTAGCTGCCTGTCGGGTGCCAGGATCCGCCACATAATACAAGCACTCAGGTCACTCCAGAACAAGTACAAATATAACTCAGCCATTGTCCATGTTGGTGTGAATGACCTGAGCCATACCTCCCTGGACTACATGAAAAGAGACATGGAAGAGCTCTCTGATCATATAGACCAGGTCAGTATGACCCTGACCCTGAGTAGCATCCTGCCCTCACCAAGAATGACACCACGGTATAAAGAAAAAATTCTCGATTTCAACAATTGGCTAAGTTTCTTGTGTCATTCAAAGGGGATCCAGTGTCTGTCCACCTGGGATGACATGCTCGACAAGCCACAGTACTTTGCTAGAGATGACTTGCACTTGTCACCTTTAGGCTTTCGAATACTGGTCAAGGCTCTTGCCACCCCCATAGTGCCTTTTTTAGGCAAGGCTCAAATGACTAACCCACTACTGTAAATAGCACAAGTAACAAAAAACTGAGTGTAATGCTACTCAGTGCCAGAAGTCTAAACCTCAGAATGCACGCTCTCGAGGCATTCCTCAGTATGGAGAAAATTGATATATGTGCAGTAACAGAAACCTGGTTTAAGGCTCCAGAGAGCACCCCAGCGCTACCAGGCTACAACTCATACCATACATTTCAGCCACAGAACCCGAACTGAAATACAAAAGGCGGGGGCGTATCCATATTCATCAAGGATACCCACACCTCCAGGTTAGTGGCACAGCATGATGATTCAGAGATCATTCACATGCAACTAACAACAGACAAAACTGCAATTCAAATTGTAGCTTGCTACAGATCACCCACCATGTACCAGGACCCCCATTCCATGTTTCTGGAAACACTGGGAAACATAAAGGTCCTACCAAATACCCTAATATTGGGTGATTTCAGTTACCCAAACATTAACTGGGAGAACTACTCAAGTACTAACTCCCTTGCCTAACATTTCCTAGAATTTATAAACTCAAATGCCTTGGTTCAACTGGTCAACACTCCCACCAGATGTGACAACATATTGGACATGGTCATCACCAACCTGGGAGACCGGTGTTCCACATCAGAGGTCAACCCCTCGCTGGTTAGATCTGACCATAAATAAATCACTTTGCATATCCACATTCCATCCTGACCCCCGGACAAGGAAACCACCGTGAAAAACTTTTCAAAAGAAACTTCACATCACTTAAGACCGAGGTGGAAAGTTTCAAAGCCTCCCTGCTGAAGGATAATGCTATCCAAGCTGAAAAATCCTTTACTAATGCATTCTACGGGCACCTACAAGAATGCATGGATCGTGCCATCCCAATCAAAACCAAGACTCACTCCTCCAAGAAAAGGAAACCAGTCTGGTGGACTCCTGCCCTAAACAAGCTATACAATAGAAGGAGGAAACTAGTACAGAAAAGAGTAAAATTCCAAGAAGGGAAGACATCCCTGATCAGTATCAGCAATAACTACGGTCCCTCATAAAATCATCCAAGGCGAGCTTCGGAAGAAAAATTGCCAAGGCCTCCAAAGATAACCACAAGGCATTCTTTAGCTATGTCAAGAATCTAAGTGGCAATGCTCAGATCTGCTCGGAGTTAGTGCGGAATGGCACAAAATACACTGAACCGACCGATATTGCAGAATTAAGCACTTATTTTCATAGGTGGGTGTGTAGGTGTCAGGTCACCACTTTTGAAAGTTTGGCAGACCTTTTGGTGAGGGAACAAGCCCTTCACACCTTCCCTGAGGACATGAGAATCTGGTTGGCAGACCAGGAGTATAACCCTGCAGATGAGTTGGGGAGAAAAGGAGATTTCTGCTTAGCAAGCAGGCACATGAAGGGGATACCCGGTGCTGCACATAGACAAAGGAATTCATGCTGGGCAGCCAAAACCACCTCAAAAGAGTCCACCAGTAACAGGGGAAGCCAATAGTTCAGGTACATGGCCATGATCAAGCTTTAGATGTTTTAAATGTAACCAGTGGGTACATGAGGCATACAGATGTCCACAGAAGCAGGATGGGGAACAAAAGGTGGGGAAGTCAGCAAGTGGGAATAAGAGTATGTCAGTGGTAAGTTGGAGACAACATGGGTACCAGACTATCACTGGAGTTTATATCTTATCTTAGTGGATGGAAAACAGGTTACTGCTAAGAGAGACACAGCCTGTGACATAACCATTGTGAAGCCTGCAGTGGTTAAAGAGGGACAGTACTTGCTTAGGTAGTCCAATCCAGTCAGAGCTTTAGGAAGGATCCCATTCCAAATGCCTTTGGCCAGGGTTCACTTTGACTGGAAGGGTGGAAAAGGAAGCAAGC
Organism: Protopterus annectens; assembly: GCF_019279795.1. Taxonomy (NCBI): domain Eukaryota; kingdom Metazoa; phylum Chordata; order Ceratodontiformes; family Protopteridae; genus Protopterus; species Protopterus annectens. The sequence goes on from NC_056747.1 coordinate 703,027,407, forward strand.
AAGTAGGTATTTTGAGGATATTCCTGCAGCTGTCTTGATAGGATCATAGGTGTGTACTAGGCTAATGGCCCTGGAGCCTTTACAAGCCTAGCCCATAGGATTACCCTGGCATTGTGCCACCCCACCTTAGTTCCCAGTACCTCCATCGAGTAAAGCCACTGGAGTGAACCCTGGGGTGAATTTTCTATTTCCCATCCACTCATCAAGACGTCTCTTGAAGAGGGCCAGTGAGGTGTTCTGCTTGACATCTATGGGAAATCTATTCCTTAGCATGAGCAGTCTCTGGGTTATGAACTGGTCCCTTCAGCATGTTCTGTTGATTGTGGTAATGATTTTGAGATCTCTGGAGTGTGTAGTGTGAGGGATTGGGATTTCTTTAGATGTAGCATTTCTAACAGAGCTGAGTCAGACATGGCTTTGTAAGTCAAGCAGGGATCACCTCTAAGTAGGCGTAATGAGACAGAGAATAGTTGGAATTTTTTGGGTCTGTCCATATAGGGCAAATGTTTAAGGTCTGGGATTCTCCTTGTTTGGTACTTTTGTGGCCTCTCCAGTTGTTGAAGGTGTTTAGTGACGTACATGCCAAATGGGGCATTGTACTCAATGACTGGCCTAATGAGGGAAGAGTAGAGGGAGACAATGACCTCTTTCTTCCTGGATGCAAAACCCTTAGTAATGAGATGTGTCACACAGAAGGACTTTCTTACCACAGTGGCAATGTGGTAGTCAAAAGAGAGGTTGCTGTCAACCTGTGTTCGCAGATCTCTTATAATGCCTTCTATGTTCAGTGGACTACCATTGATGTGGTAATTCATGGCAACCGGGTTTTTCCCAAAGGGGATGATGACACATTTTTTGGCATTGAGCTTAAGGCCATGGTTCTGACACCATCCGTTGGTCTCAGTGAGGTCTTTCTGTAGGATGTTAACATCACTCGGGGAGTTAATAATAGCTTCCAACTTGTAATAGTCTGTGAACTTTGTCAGCCAGAGTCCCTTCATGTTGGCCTGGACTTCACAGACGTAGATACCAAACAGGAGAAGACCCAGGACTGAACCCTGTGGGACTCCACTCGTGACTGTTCGGCAGTCTGACTTGGAGTCAGCTACTTCCACACTGTAGGTTCTACCTGTGAGCCAGTTTGCAACCCACCTAGTGATATAGGGGTTGATGCCTAGCTTAGTGAGTTTTTCTATGATTCCTGAGCGGGGAATAGTATCAAAGGACTTGGCCAAATCAAGGTAGACTGTATGAACCACCTTGCCTTCATCTACAGCTCTGGTAACTGACTCAAAGAAGTTGACCAAGTTGAGTAAGCATGATCTGCCCATCACAAAACCAAACTGTGTGGGATCTAGAGTTTGGAGATTCCCTATATCCTTGTTTATTAGGTTCATGTTGATGCATTCCATAGCTTTGCATATCAGACTCGTCAGGCTAATGGGGCAATAATTCCCAGGGTCTGTAGTCGCTCCTCTTTGTGGAGAGGGATGACTGTAGGGAATGATTTTGATAATGCAAAATGTTGTTTGCATACAGTTACATGCAGTCATGCTTGGAGACAGGCATGTGGGTCTAGTAGCCTGGAGGAGACCCAGACATACCCCACACCTGAAGCCAGGGCTGGTGAGTTGTAGGTGGCTATTGCAGTGAGGAAGCTACCCTGTGGCAGTAAGCCTGAAGGTGAGCCACAGCTGCTGGCAAGTACTGATGTTCCCTTGGACAGGGTGACTGCAAGGGCAGAGGTGAGTGGTAGTACCCAGGCTGATAGTAAGGCACTGCTGTCAGAAGATACCAGATTTCTTGTGGAAGGGGAGCTGGAAAGGGTCACAAAGGTAAGTTGAGACAGACTCAGCACTCAGACTCTACATTACGAGGCTTGAGGGAGATAGATAGGGAGGCACCTGATTCTCAAGGAAAAGGGGAGTCTGTATACTGGAGCAAAGCATTACTGTTTACAGAGTGGACCCCTGAGGGAGGGCTAGATGGTGAGGTAATGCAGCAGTTGGTAGTGCCCACAGCCTACCTTCTGGAACATCTGGTCATAGCCTATGACATTACTTTTGCAGGTCATATGGGCATAAACCATACCAAGAGATGTGTTATGCAGAACATTTATTGGCTTGGGATTGCAAGGGATGTAGCAGGGTACTGCAGGACCTGGGAGCAGTACCAAAAAGTAGACAAGGCAGGAGACAAGGTCAAAGCTCCTTTGATGCCTTTGCCTATTGTTGAGGAGCCATTTCAGAGGGTAACTATGGATATTGTGGGCCCCCTGAGTACCCCAAGTTCAACAAGGAAGATGTATATCCTGGCAGAAGTAGATTAAGCTACTTGATACACTGAGGTGGTGGCTCTGTCCTCTATCATGTCAGATAAGGTGGAAAATGCTTTGTTAGAGATTTTCAGCAGGGCAGGTTTCCTGAGAGAAATACTGACTTACAGAGGTCCCAATTTCAAAAATCAGACCTACTGGCTTTTCTGTGGGAGCACTGTGGGGTGAAGCACCCAAACGCCATCTCCTACCACCCCTTGAATAGTGGTCTTGTGGATAGGTTGAACTCTACACCAAAGACCACACTGCAGGCATTTGCAGACCAGTTTAAGACAGAGTGGGGCCAATATTTTCCACATCTGCTGTTTGCATACAGAGAGGTTCCCCAGGAATCCAAAGATTTTTCACCCTTTGAGTTGCTGTATAGGCATAGGGTGAAGGGGCCTTTAGATTTGATTTGTGATGAGTGGGAGGGTGAGTGTGAATCCTACAAAGAGTCTGTTGTGGCATATGTCCTAAACCTCAGGACGAGGCTTAGGAAGCTCATTGACTTGGCCCAGGAGAACCTGGCAGGAGCCCAACAGCACAAAAAGGTCTAGTATGACAGGAATGCTCAAACCCAAGAGTATGCTGTGGGATAGCAGGTTATGGTGCTCATTCCTGTCAGATACACTAAGCTGCAGGCAGCTTGGGAGGGACCCTTTGAAGAGATAAGGAAGATCAGTGATGTTAACTACATGGTAAACCTGCTGGGCATTACACAGGGGCACAAACTGTACCATGTAAACATGATGAACCTTTACCATGATAGGGAGGCCCAGGTGCTGAGTATTTGCAGTGGATGGCAGGAAGGAGTCTGAGAGGGATCTATGGCTACATTGAGACAGCAAAATGCCAAGTTATTAAGGTGGAGCCCAAGATTGCAGGCATATATGATGGTGCAGCACTGTAATGGAGTCAGCAATGCCAATGCAGATCTCAAAACAGGGTATGTGTTAATGTGTTCCCAGACAGATGCTTATCCCTCAAGGGTAACTTGCAAAACTAGCTTGGGTTTTCAAAGGGGGGATGTGTGGATATGAGGTATTGCCAGCTATGCCAGAAGAAGTAGGGCAGTGGATGTGTAGCATATGTCAGCATAGCTAGCTGGAGTTTTGTAAAGAAGTACATGTCATTTGTATATCAAACTGATTTGTACAGCTGCTTGTGTTGAAAATGTATTTTTAAAGCTGCTTCTGTTAAAAATGTATCAAAAGTGGGCCCTGCTGGACAGAAAAGAAGTACACCTGTATATCAGAATGTATTGTAACTGTGGAAATGAATGTATTGTAACAGAATATACTGGAAGAGAAAGGGTTCATCTCAGCCCAGCTAACTTTGAAAAATAGTCTGAAATAAAATTACCTGGTTTAGGCCATAAAGATTGTATCTTACAGTACTGATTGCAGCCAGAGACAAAATGTCTGTGAAAACTAGGACTAGGAATCCTACTGTGTTGTCCTTAGGGGTGAACTAATTGGTATCCTGGAAGGGTGGAAGTTTTTGAAATAGTTTTATAGCTTCCAGATACTATACGGCATCTTAGCAAAGCTCTATGTGAGTGTATGATGACACATATGTGCTAGATTCTGGTTCAGTTTCTAGTAAAGGGGGTAGTATGGGAACAAGTGTCAGATGACTAGATGTATGTGATGTCATTCTGTAATCCAGCACTGACATGATGCTTTAATAATAAATAAGCGAGAAGTCTCACGGCAATCTGTTATTGAAACTGACAAGACCATTCACCCACCACATCTTCCTTTGCTTTAGTACATATCCAGGGAATAGTAATTCTTTAGATCAGTCAGGAAAATAGAGTGAGATTAGGTAAGTACTGTTTTTCTGTATCTGTGTGATTCTATTCATCTGTGTTATTTTTAATACTTCATGTGATTGAAACTCTGGTGTTTATTGTAAATAGATATTTAGTATTTTCATGTTCTTTTTATTATGTATTATTTAATATATTTAAAATTTTCATTGTGGCTGTTTTTTTAGGGAATATTTTAAGTTTTGAGAGTACTTATATTTATTTAGTGACACTGTGGCCACTCCTGAAAGCCTTGCTGCTTTGGTCAAACACTACCATTTGTATTAGTATTATTAGTATTAATTTTACTTGGTGTAATTGGATACCCTTGTAAGAGCCTTAGAGCAGCTGGCTTTGGAGTGTTCTGGTGACTGTATCTGCCTTATAGTCTGTGCAGGGGGGGCATATCTGGTAAATCTGTGCCACCCTTTCCTAGGTGTGTGTGTGTGTGTGTGTGTGTGTGTGTGTGTGTGTGTGTGTGTGTGTGTGTGTGTGTGTGTCTGAAAATCAAATCTCAGAGTGTGTGTGTCAGCTACTTGGAGCAGGGACACAGACCACTGGTTTCACAGAGAAGGTGTTGGAGGACTTGGCTTGGAACACTCAGCTGAGGATTCAACTCTACACCTGTGTCAGTGGAGAGTCTTCTTTGGGGCCTGGTGAGACAGAGGGAAACCCAGCCCCAGGACGGGATTGTGTACCCTGTGTGCTCTTAAGGGAAATTGTGCTTGGTGTAGAGAGTGCTGCATCTGGAAATACTGTGTGTATCTATCTTTGTTCTAAGTGAACATCCCTCACTGGTGTCTGTGGTGAGAATTGAGACCCCTTGATCACTGGATTAGGGGAGGGACATCACAACCTGGATGAAAATCAGTTTATGTCGTATCTTCCAGAATGACTAATTCCCTGCTCTGTGATGAAGAGTAACAAGCAGCCCCGTAAATTAACCTAATTTCCAATGTCTGTATCCATGATCTCATCTTCTTGGTCAGTACCCAAAAGTTGTGACAACAAGGTTGGAACGGTAGCACTTTCTGACCAGTAAATTGAAACATTAATACTTTAACTTAGCTCTTGCTTTACAACCCCAGTTTAGTGCAATGCCTGTTGTATGGTTGCATCTACACCAGTCAACCTGTGAGTTTCCAAATCCCTTCAACCCTTACTCTTGAAGATCCCAGGTACTTACACTTCCCATACTTAGGGTAGCTACTTCCCTCTCATATGCAAAGAACACTCCAGTTTGAAAGACAGCCATGTCTTCTGATTTAAAGGCACTGATTTTCATCCTAGCTGTTTCATGCTCATTAATGAACTGCTCCATTGCTTGGTGAAAATCATAGGCACTTGGGGCCAAGAAGACAGCTTTGTCTGCAGTCTACAAAATTGTAATTCTTAAATCCCTAGAATAAGTGCAGTACTAATCATGACCACAACTTGATATCTTTCATGAAAAACAGAAAGAGGAGGGGAGGTGAAACAGGTTTTCCAGAGTCCTATTCCCATCTTGAAGATATTTAACTCAATATTTAGAAAGTGGACTCAGTTCCTGTTCTGTAAATATAGTGACTAAATGGGATACTGTACTGTCATTGCACTTCCACAAAACATTCCAAAGTGCAGTGTCATATACCTTACCCAAGTGCAATGAACAAAGAGATGATCCATTATTCCATGAAAAGGATAAAATCTATTTTGCTCCTCCTTAATCAGATGTTCAGCATTTAGCTGGTCTTCTTACAGCATCTGGATAGCCTTTTCTCAGGAAGGCTGATTTCTCTATCAGTAGAACACACCATAGTTTCCCTTTTTCTGAAAATAGAAGGCCACTATTACAGCTAGCCAGTTCAGAAGTACTGTCCCCATCTTCCATGCAATACTACAAAGAAGCATTAACCACAATACACTCTCCAGTGCCTTCAGATTTTCCAGTTGGATTTCTGCCACTCCTGCTTTAATTGGAGCTGTTTAATTATAATAGTGACTTCATCTACAGAAATTGACCCAATACCATTATTTGTTATTGAAACTGGCTTAACAAGAGGGACATAGGTCTCAACCTCTTGAGGCCAATGTGTGACAAATGGGCAAAATGTGGAACACCCTATTTTCACACTGCGCAAAATGTGCCATTGCCATGGAGCATGGTAGAACAACTGTAAAATTCAATAAGACCCTTCTCAGATCCAAAACCTTTATTTTATAATCTGATATTCTAGCCTGCCAATATACCACTGAACAGCCTAGCTCATATTCCCACCTCTTTCAGAAAAAGAAGAAAACTTTATAATGGACAAATTACATCATGATTAAGTTAACTGAAATCATTGGAGCATTTAAAATTAAAACATCACCATTTTCTAACATGTTGTCAACCAGCAGCGCAATACGGTCGTTTGCGTGTTTTCCTTGAGTAGTTTAAGTGTCTTGCCATTATGAAAACACACTAAAATTACACTCTAAAGTTCTACTAGAAAACAAAACCGGATACTTTAAAGCATTTCATTACTATAAACAACTCACTTTTGACATCCATCCTGACATACCTCTCAACCTCTTAGTGCAAGAAATACAGAAAAAGCCCAATGTAATATGGGGATAAGCAGCCCAAAAATAGACACACTTTAAATATTGCTCTTATAAACTTGGAAGTATTGCTCTTATAAACTTGGAAATATCATTCTTATAGACTTGGAAATATTGCTAGAATTACAGGATCTGTACTGGCACACAGTTTCTCGAGGTTATTATTACTTTCAGACTTCAGAGAGATACTAGGGACAAGCAGCACAAAAATAGAAACACTAAATATTCCTTTTATAAACTTAGAAAGTTGCTAGAATAACAGGATCTCTGCTAGCATACAGGTTCTCAAGGCTAGGGAAATACTTGCAGAGATAACATTGCAACTACATTTATACAACACTTACCTCTGCCTATGTAAGCAGCACCAGCAGCTCAATACAATCCACAGACTCAGTCTCCACACACAGGAATAATCCAAAACGATGATCAACCCCGGTTGTCCAGAAGGCAGCAACACAAAACCTCAGCTTTCTAGTGACCGTCTGACCGATCTTGATCCACCAAAGCAGGGTTGCTGAAGTCCCTTCAACTCGCTGACTCTTGTCCTGGCTTCCGAGTCCCAGTCCCAATGTCTTCAATCTGCAGCAGCTCCTTCCTGGTCTTCTGCATTGGTTATAGTAAAATCACTGTTTCCTGAAAGCCTTTTTCAAGCCATTATTTTGGAGTGAAAAGGCTTCCTGGAGCGCGATTGGCCTGTATTGGGAGCCCTCATTGGCTCCCATCCTTCTGAGACTCGTTACTTAATTGGCTCATATATCACATTTGCAATTGGCTGTAAATGCGGTGTATGAGCCAATCAAAAACTGTAGAGTACAGCCAGTACTGTGTAATGTGGAAGGGCAGCAGAGGTATGCACTGGTTTGTATACCGAGATGCTGATTGGCAGTAATTGCGATTTACAAACCAATCAGAATGTGTTTAGCGGAGCCACAGCTGTTCAATGCGGAACAGCGGAACAGTGGCTTCGCTCATCATTAAATGTGGAGCTTTCCACATAATCTGAAGCACTTGGATGCTCATAAGAGGGGTATGTTCACTGGGTTTAGGAGTTCCTCAAAATGTTCCTAATATTTCCTGAAAATGGACCCAGTCAAGATAAGTATTTCTCCACCTTTGTTGAGATCATCCTGGGCAATTCATCCCCTCTGAATGTAAATCAAATAACTAGAACTAATAAAAAATAAACCAAATATAGAATCACAAACAGCCAGTCAGAAAATGGACTAAATAATTGAAATGAATAATATGAAACTACCCAAAACAATAACTAAACGTTAAAGCTAACATATCCTAATATTACTCACTGGACGACTAAATAATGCCAGCAACTTACTAGACACCTTAAAATAAAATTTACCCAAGAACTAGAGTAGAAAATTATCAAGAGATAATCAATTAAAAAAAAAAAGATTTACACAGATTACTTAAAGCCATGTTCAATACACAACTTACACAAACAATGCATTTACCAATTTCCATCAAAGTGATGGGAGACAATCATTCATTCTAAAGCATAGAAAATAATAAATGGAATTTGTGGGGTTCAGTTCATGTGATACATAAAAAAGGTAGTGTAAGTTTAGCAAACCTTATTGTATAATAAGTGGCACAAAATGTATCCTATAATCTTACAATAAAACTATTTATTGTATCATATTCCACAACCGTATTTATTCCATGAATCACCAAATAGTTATTTTGTAGACTGAAGAAGTCTATTGCCAACCATTGCTGATTAAGTTTGCATCCATGCACCAACAGTGGTGCACTGTTTGTAGTCCTTTCTCTTTTCTCTGTTGTGAGTCTGTGAAGCTAGCATATTTAGGTAAGGGGGGGGGTAGGGATACAGTGTCTTGCCCCCTGCCAAAAAAAATGCATTTTTCAAGTAGATTTGCTCTATATGACTTTTTCTGTGAACTGTTATTCTACAAATATAGTTTTCAGTGAACTGACCATTCAGTGAATTTGACATACTGGTGTCTCTTTCAATGAAATGACATTCAGTGAAGCACATAGTTTTATTATTGTTTAATCACTTAGTCAACTACTATTCTTTAGGACCTGAAGGACTTTTATCTGACTGTCAAAAAATGATTCTTTAAAGTTCTTGCATACACATATGCATTACTTTAGTAATGGTGTCTATCCATATTGGGCTCTGCTGCCCCCTCCTTCTTTTGCCTTTGCTCTTTCTCAGCAACAGTGTCTTTTCTAGTGAATCCTCTCTTTGTGTAATGCGGCTAAAGTATATGAGCTTTAGTTTTACTGCCAGACTTCCTAAGGAGCAATAAATATTTCCTCAAGTGTTTGGCTTTACTGATTAACCTGAATATGCCCAAAAAGACTTAAAAAGCAAAAAAGTCATAGGCATTCAGAAGCCATGTAGCTGAAACACTATATGTCTTTAAGGAGACCTTTGCATATGCCCAATGGGCCTCTACTACAGGAATTTTAAGGTATTACACTGTGAAGACTCTAGCTTGGCTGTTTTTTTTTTTCTTGCAAGTTTTACTAAATGGTTTATCTGTGTTGAGTTTTAATCCCTTGGCCTGGATGTTAGTTGGGATGGTTGGTTCAGGGTTTTTAAAGTATAGCCAAACAATTCCCTTACACCGAACTGATGACATCGCTAAAAGGATTGAAACATATGTGTCTACAGCTAGTGGTATTTGGCTTTATTGGCCTGAATATACCCAAAGCCATCTAGCTGAAACACTGTTTGTCTTTAAGAGGTCATTTGAATATATCCCATAACTCTCAACTTCAGGAGGTTTAAGGTTTTGCTCAGTGAAGACTTTAGCTTGGCTGAGGTTTTCTTGTAATTTTTACTGAATGGTTTCTCTGTGTGACCTTTTAACCCTTTGGTTTGGATGTTAGTTTGGAAATTGTGCAATCAGCTTAATGTTTATGGACATCAAGCTTGATTTTAAGATCTGTGTTTCTAAAGTATAACCAAACAATTAACTCTTTGCTGATGAGGCCGCTACAAGGCCTAAACATGTATGACATACCCCAAAAGGTTTAAAAAGTAAAAAGTCATTGATATTCAAAAGTCATGTAGCTGAAACACTGTATGTATTTAAAGGGTAATTTGCATATATCCCATGTGCCTGCATTACAGGAGGTTTAAGTTATTACACAGTGAAGACTCTAACTTGACTCAGTTTTTCTTGCAATTTTTACTGAATGATTTGTTTGTGTGACCTTTTAACCTTTGTCTCAGATGAAAAGAGACATGCTGTAAATGCTTGACCTTACATGCTATAGCTTACATGTAACAATTAAAATATACCCTATAATAAAATGTAGAGTACCAAAAATCTTATTGGATACATTTGGGAAGCTTGGATAGGCTTGAACAGGCTCTTGTGGTCATTAGCCTAGTATATACTTATAAACCAGTGAACTTTTGATTTGGACTTAAGTATTGACCAATTTGATCTTGCGTTCCATGGAATCTCAAAAGTTCTCTCAAACACCACAGTTCAAAAGCAACGGTTTTCTGGTAACCCATCTTAACTTATAGTTCGATTTTCACAGCCATATGTTATTTCTGTGAAAACCATAGCTTTGAATGTTTGGACCTGTGTTGACAATGTGCTATCTTGTTCTTTAAATTCTTATCCAGATTTATCATAGTTTTCCTTCCAAGAAGGAAGAGCCTCTTAATTTCATGGCTGCAGTCCACTGTCTGTAGAGATATTAAAGCTTGTCCCTGCCTCTACTTCTTTTCTACTCTTCTCTTGATAGGGCAAGATGACATAATTTTATTTTTTATACAGAACAGCAAACCATTTTTGCATTTTCTACTTTCATTGCCAGTACTGATTTTTCAATTCTTCCTAACTTTCAGTCATCAGAATTCTATCCCCTGTGCATTTTACATTAATACTTCTCCTGGCAAGTTTGATTCCAGCATCTGATTCATTGAGTCTAACATTCTGCATGATATATTCAACATAAAAAAAAAATAAGTAGGGTGAAAATAAACAGGTTTGTTGCACCCCTTTCTCAGTCTTGGAACAATCAACTGTTCCATATTCAGTGTTAAGTGATTAAACAGTATTAGTTATAAGAAAAAAATGCATACATTAAATATATACATAACATGCAGTAATATTTATTTATTTAAAACTTAACCAAAGCTTCTTTTAGCAAATGTGTCAATATTTCAATATAAGATCCACTGTATTGATTATGTTTGTCTCAGTAAAGATTACTCAGTGGCAACAGTTGACAGGCACTCAGATCCATAACATTTTAAAAGCTATATGTATTTATTTATTTATTTTACATTTGTTGACCGGGATAGTCAGCAGAGGCTCAGGGAGAAAAGCTCCAAGATAATAATGCACATTGAACATTTAGTAAATGCTAGTTTCAAGCAGATTATAGTCATAAGCAATACCAGCATTTAGCACATATAGTAGCGTTGTCGCCTCACAATTAGACGTTGCTCGTTCAATTCTCAGTTAGAGCGTCTTCTGTGTGGCGATATGCGTAAATGGGCGTTCCTTTGTTGAAGGTTGTGCATTAGGCCCGGCAAGCCAGCATGTAAAAATCTACTGCCAATCATTAGCTGTGGCGACCCCTAACTGGGAAAAGCCGAAAGACATAAACAAGTACTAACTTATTATAAAACACTTTACAAAACATAACATTATTTTCAAAGTTATATACACATAACATTACATTCGGGTTTAAGACACAGTGAACAGCAGTTATACAATTGACCCTTCCTGAAATGGAGTGGTAGAAAAAAAGTTAGAAGTAACTGAAGGTAAGGCACCTATATGAAAGCACCACCACTGCTTCTGTCATTTCTGATGGTTGACTACCATGGGAGTGTTCCAAGCATATACCACAAAGCATAGTTTTAGAAGCTGGAAATCTTCATTTGAGCTCTTCAGCTATTGCAAAATATCAAACAGGATATGTAGACTAAACCAAACAAAACATTTAAATCTAAAGCAATAAGAATGACTAACAGCCACTCCTTTGTTTCTAAATATTTATCAAAAAGGAAAGGATACAGCCTTTGAAGTCAGTCTTGATTTCATGTGCATTGTTGAGATAGTGAAGTTAGAATGCAGCAAAATATAACAATGTAGAACTGCGCAAACACAGCATAGGAACAGAAGTCATTCAGTTCTTTAATAGTCCATTGTGCAAACCAATTTATTTCAACTTTATACTGTTTAAAGTAGAGTTGCTCAAAATTCACAGGCACTGCCATGTTGGGGGTTGTATTTTCCCCAACATATGGCAACCTCAGAATTAGTTACAAAAAGTTGGAGATACATGAAGCCCAGACCCCTATATGGAAGATTTTGCCCATGAGTGACATCTTTTTTCCCTGAGTTTCTTTCTTTAGTGGATGCTGCTTCTTTTATTTATTCATCTTGGGTAAATGTCATTCACTGAAAAAAATGAAAAATTATAGACTAAGTGTATTTTTGGATGACCACTTCCTTGGAAATGATGAACATCAATATAAAAACAGCTAATGACACCCGTAAGTAGATTATATGAAACAATGCAACACTATTTGAATGCATTAAATGGGTTTTGAAAATGAAAGTCATAACTGGCTGAAAAACATTGAATGCCCAGGTATATATTTCCACATGAATTCACAAAACATCCAGCAGCCTGTTTATGGTAAACTTACTGCAATCATAAATTACTATCACAAATTGGATGTATGCATCACAACAGGATTCAGCGCTGTTACCAGTCCTATTTAATGTACTTTTGTTAGATATTACATTCAAGCTGGACATAAAACTTGGCTAATATGGAGATTATATGAGGACTGGTATGGTTGTCAAAGATTGAGGTGGTGGTCTTCAAAGGGAATTGTGGTGACTTGTCTCTCCATTTAATTTCTCCAGGTGTTTTGGGTTTCTAAAACCATAACAGAAATGAACCCCATTCCTAAGTCAGGGTTATGATTAGAGTTCATGAAATTCATACTATTTCAGTCTTTGATGTTAGCCAAGAGTGCTCTTCTCCGTACCTCCAGTGTGCCCAGAATTGCCTCCTTTTGTAATTATACAGGATTACATGTATTGGTAGCATATTTTGGTACAATTTGTATTAAACCTGCTGTTCCTACTGCTATTGGAACTATCTGAGCATGCTTCTTCTACAGTGCTCTTATTTCTGCTTGCATATCATGGTATTTATGAGTTTGTGTCACTCTATATGTATGACACTAATTGGGTGTAGCAATTTCAGTGATCAATGATACTTTTGTCTTTTTTTCCTGGACTACTATATCTGGTTTTCTAGAATTTACTTTTTTGAACTATTGGTAATGGGTGATCCCATTTGACACAAACTTCATTTTCCACCATGCTCTGTGGTTCATGATTCCAATTCTAGAATTTACTTTTCTGAACTATTGGTAATGGGTGATCCCATTTGACACAAACTTCATTTTCCACAATGCTCTGTGGTTCATGATTCCAATGCTTCTCTGCTACTTCCACATTGTAGTCTTTGCACACTCCTCAATGCATCAGTATTACCACATTATTGTGCCATTCAGTATACAGGCTCCAAGCCATGAGTGTATTACACCCAGTAAGATGCGTTAATGTTTCCAGTTCTGTTTTACAGAACCTGTATTTGTCTGTTTCTGCCACATTTTCAATGGAATTTGTAAAACCAGCATGTAAGTATTCCACTATCCTTAGCTGCCATTATTAGCCTTTCATCTTTTAGCTTCAGTTCACCTCTCCTTAACCATTGCTACATCAGATCTTGGTCAACATGAGGTTGTTCCGGAGATCTCTGTACTTGCTACCATATTTCTGAATTTTCCATTTTTTTATTTCTTCTCATCTGATCCTTTTCATTATATGCTTTCTTTTGTTTTGTAGCATGTTCAGCTCCTGTCTAATTTTTGTCCACTTCTGGTTTGATTTCCATTCTCAAATGATATTGAAATGCTTCTGTTAAACTAAGCAAAGACGTTATCCTAGACTTCTTCTCCTAAAATGTTAAAACTTTCACTATGTTTGGTGAGGCCAGCAAATATGTATGTAGTCCTAAAATTGCAGATCTATACATGCAATCAGTTGCAAGGATGCTCATACATCCTTCAGTGCAAGGAATATATAATATTGGTATACACTGATTTTTATAGATAAGCATGGTGCATTCTTTTTGTTTTTATGTCAAATTGATCCAATACTTTTTGGGGCCAGTCTGTCACCTCAAAACTGTAACTTAAAACCAAAGGAAAAAAAATGATTTATAGCTTGAACTTTATCCTAGATTTCAAAGCAGTTTCAATGTTAATTTTAGTCTTCTGAAGTGCTCGTTATTGAGCTTTATTTAATTTTTTATATTTTATTGCCATTACTTCATGTATTCACAGATATTTATAGAATCCCTCCTGCTCAAGTTCACTTATATCATATTCCTGTCCCAGGTTGACATTTTCTTGATGCTGCAGTTTTCCTTTTTTAAATTTTGTTTCTGCACATTTATCAAGAGAAAAAAAAACTGTTCACTGTATTAAGCCACGCTGTAGCAATCAGCTTATTACAATCAGCTCAACCCCCCCAGCTTTTCCATTGAAGAGCAGCAAAAAAGTAGAAAGTACTTCACTGTAATAAGTTGCCCAATACATTGTAGCGATTGGCTTATTATAGTTAGATCCTCACCCCCTACAGCTCTTCCATTGAAGAGTAAAAAATATATATACTACTGTATTAAGTCGATTGCTACAGTGCAAAAAGAAAGACTGCTCCTTCTACTGGCACACTAACCAGGTAGTCAGATGCATGACCCCCACCCATTCCAGTTCCATTTTTGTGCCCTGTTCCTGACCCTCCTTCTGCACATTTTACTAAAAAAATAATTTCTTTTTTTAAACTGTAGCTACTTGTAACAAATTTTGCAAATAGTTAATACAGTTATTAACCTGCCTGCATGGAGTGCAACAATGCTCATGTTTTAGTTAAAAAAGAGAGAGAGAGAGATTTTGTTTTTACTTTTAAACTATAGCAAACTGCTTGCTACAATGTAGCAAGCAGTTGCTATAATCTATATCACACACAGAGTGCTACAGCACTCAGGTTTGACCATAAATGTAATATTGTCTTTAAAGAGAGATTGAGATTGGCTGATTGCACCCCTTAGACCTTCTTGCCACATCCTAGCTATGCTAATGACCTTTAGCCAGAAGTTAGGTACTATGAGGACTTTTTTTTAATTATGTCCCAATTTCTCTGGCCATTATTTCATCCATTTTCATATCCACTACATTACAGCGCCTCAATGTTTCTTTTAATTCTTCTCTCCATTCAGCATCTTTGTTATGTTCAACAAGGTTTTCATATATGCTTCTGTAAAATGTGTCTAGTTCTTCTTTTTTGGTGGTGTTTCTATTTCTTTTACTTTGTTTCCCAATTCTCTATAAAGCATTTTTAGACCTAGCTTGCATTGTGGATGGATAAGAGGCAATTTAATTTCTTTAAATTGAATTAAACTTTTCAATGTAAAAGGGTAATAGCAATGAACAAGAAGAATTTGGGTTGCCATATCTGTATCTTTTTGATAACAATGTAAGTTTATATGTAGAGTAGGTTATACTGCTCTGTAAGCTCCAAAGACTAAGAGAAAATAGGCCTGTAAAAAGTGATGATAAAAATTAAGAGGATGGGGTATAGTGAAAAACTTACAAATCTAAATATATACAGTAAAAAAAGAGAAGAAAGAGAGATATTAGCTATATGCACTGTGCTTATGGGGACCAGTAGGAGGAGGCAGAGTTGAAGAGGCTAGATGTGAGAAAGAGGACATGGAAGAGGCTAGAAAGGAAATGATTCAAGTTAGTCTTATGAAAATACTACTTCAAAGAGAGGGAGGTGAAGCTGTAGGATGTATCACCCAAGGCAGTGGTACTACTGGTTTAATTTCTCCAAGTCTTTTGGTTTTCTAATACCATGACAGGAATGGACCCCTTTCCTAAGTCAACATTTGATTAAAGATAGTGGAATTAGTATTATTTCGGTCTTTGATGTTAGGCAAAAGTGTTCATCAACACCCAAAATGTGTCCAGAATTGACTCCTGCAATTCATATGGAGTTACATGTATCAGTAGCATATCTAAATACAACTGTATATTCTTTTTTATGAGACCCATTGCTCCTACTATCCTTCTTCCACATTGCCCTTGTTTCTGCCTGCAAATCCTGGTATTTTATGACTTTGTCTTTCTTTGTACATAAGATACTGTAATCACTGGGTGTAGCAATTTCAGTGATCAATGCTATTTTTTTCTACTTTTCATGGATTATTATATTAGGTTTTCTTGCATCTATTTTTTAAACTGTTGGTAATATGTGATCCTTTAAGATATAAACAGAGGTACAGTGTAAGTCATCAGATGTATTTAAAGCTGCCTGAACCAAGGCAAATAAAAGGATACGCTAAGGGTAACATTACTCAAACCTCACAAAGACCATGGAAAACTGCATTAACCTCTTTACAAATGATACTATGGTTGTGGGCTAGTATTAGCTAAAGTAGCATAAAAAACACATAAGAAGACCAAAGATGTGGTCTGAAAGGGGCTGCTTCACTCCCTCTCTTCCAGACACTTGATGATGGATCTACCACAAGTACTTGTGTGCTATATGCTTGCAGTACACTTGCTTGCTACCATTTGCTCAGAGGCAAGTGCTTGAACTCCCACTAACTCAGTCTCCCATAACTATTTAGATCCCATAGCCATATCAAAACCCTAAGTCTAACCCCAAAACTCCTTTTCTACTCACTAATCCTAAAACTCCCTTGCCCCTCCCTAAACCCAATTCCGTGATCACTCACTAACCCTACACCTCTCTTCCTGCTTTCTAACATTAAAACTCCAACCTCTCTCCCTAAACCTAAAACTCCTTTCCCACTCCCTAACCCTAAAATTTCCCTCTGAATCCCTAATCCTAAACCCTCACTTCCCATTCCTTAATGCTAAAACACTCTTACCACTCCCTCCCCACAACTATTTGCCCTACTCATGTTTGAGCACAAGCAGGTGCCTACACAAGCTACAAGGGGCTTGAGTCATAAGTGCCTGTAGAGAGCCCCATGATGTTTTATCTAGGGAATTTCAACCCAGGAACTAAATATGTAAGTGAAGAAGTCAAATTAAAAACACAAAAAAGGCGAAAGACATGTGTGGAATCCTTAAGAAAAACCCAATACCATAAAGCACAAGGAGAAATGCTACCAGTAAAAGAAAATAAAATCCTAAGGTTTATATTGAGGAGAGGGTATACTTCAGAGATATGAAGGCAATATTGCTTTTTTATCAGAAATTGATTAGGCCACAGCTCCAGTATGGTTTCCAATTCTGGATACCTTATAAGAAAAGGGAGGTTATAGTACTGAAGAGGGTACAGAGGAAAGTGACTAGGATGCTTCACAGAACAGGTATTTTGTGGGGGACATTATAAAGATATACAAGGTACTGGAGGAAAATAAGATGGGCAAGCATTAGAAATGAAGGCTAGGACAGATAGATGGAGGTATATTCATCAGTTGAAGAGAAAACTGTTTAATCTTCAAATAAGAAAGTACTTTGCAACAGACAGGAAGATTGCAAGTGACAGTAGTTTCTTGCATTGGTGGTAGAAGCTAAAACAGTTAACTCTTCTAAATTAGCATGGGATGTCAGGAGAGATGGGATGGAGGAGAAGGAGCAAATGACTTGGACTAGACACAGCAGTCAGACAGCATAGAGTGATCTATAGTCTCCTTCTGCTGGCCAGTTTTCGTTTGTATGTGACTCCTACTTTTTGCTCACTACGAATGTCAGCTATACCATATATATATATATATATATATATATATATATATATATATATATATATATATATGTATATAAAACTACCTTACACATTAAAATGTACTAATTGCTTATTTCTGTTAATGGGCTTGAATCTTCCCAGACCACTGCATTGCTTTTTCAGGTTTAAATCTGTAGAATGCAAAAAACAAAGGAATTACTTGATACATTTAACTACAAGAAGAGGCATTACTTAAAACATAAACTGATAAAATGAATACTATAAAATGAAATTCAAAATGCTGAATTGTCTAAACACTGAATTGTGAAGTAACAGAATATACTGCAAAGTCAAATTATACTGAAACAAGGAATTAGATGAAAATATCAAGCATGTCAGAAATGAAGAATACAAACTTCATGTATTATGTGTGGTTGCTTTACCACTCCCAATACAGAAGCTTTGCCAGCACACTCTCCTATTCTATTTACACTAAATTTACAGTTGTTCTATGTTTTGCAATACAATATAACTTTTTTCACGTGTACAGAAACTACATTGTTAAAATATTTAGTCTTTGGGGGGACAGCCTCTCACACTGGGATGGGCATGATGAGACTGAATCTCCTGAATTCTAAGTTTTATTTGTCATTTTACCTCGCATTGATATTGCAATGTATTCTGTTACTTCAGCTTTCAGAGGTTTGAGAATTCAACATTTTTAGATTCAGGTTTTTTTTTTGGTATTTTATCTTATATTAGGTAATTTATATTTTAGGAAACTGAAAAATTCAAAATTCAGATTTATATAAAGAAAAGAAATTGTGGGGCAGGGAAGATACAAGACTTGAGCAGGAAGTGAGGACCCTGACTTGGGGTATGTGGGTAACATACTGGTTATAGCTATCACTGCTGAAGAAGGAAAAGTAAAAAGAAAAAAATACAAGAAAATTCGTCAACTAATAAGTAAGAAGATTCGTTTAACTTAAGTAACTTTAAAAAGTACTTTTTATATTTTTGCAGTGAAAGATGGGGTCTTTGAATAATCTGCAAGAAAAACTGGTAAAAAAAGTTATGTACTTACCATAACATTCCATTTGTGTTGTCCATTTTCATTCTTCCTCAACTTTTGGTTTCAGATTAAATCCTTGGATCTGTCTCGGCTGTTACTATAGCTTGTGGCCACCAAAAAGCTCTTGTGTCACTCCCTCACCCATAATGCACCAATCCATGACCTACCTCAGATCTTGTTTGCTGCTTTACATAGGTATGCAGGACTACTATAGAGATCCTAATAGAAGAAACAATATCTGGGGCTCAACAAGAAGGAAAGTGGTGTCCTTAAAATCTCTCATTCTTCCAGGAATTTACTGTAAAAAGAGAAAGGTTGGGGGTTGGTGGGTGGGAAGTTGAGGAAGAATGAAAATGGACAACACAGATGGAACGTTAGGGTAAGTACATAACTTTTATATCTGATGTTGTCAGTTTTCATTCTATCCTCAACTGTTGGGACAGAGTTTCCAGCTACCTAAATTCACAAGTAGACTCTAAGGAAGGCTATTCCTGAGCACAGTTAAGCCAAAGGCTGCTCTCCCCCCTTCAGACCAGATTCAGCTTGTAATGAGTGATAAAGGGTATGAGGATTGGCCCAGGTTGCAGCTACACATATATCGCCCATTGACACTCTAGATAGAAGCAGTGAAGAAGTTGCCATGGACCTAGTCAAATGGGTTCTTAAAGGTTTATGGTTAGGCCCAACTTCTTGTAAATAAATGATATGCAGTCCATCAGCCATCTGGCTAAGGTTACCATTGCAAATGGTTTTTCCAATTTAGCATCTGCAAAGGACACAAATAATTGATCTGTCTTTCTAATTTCTTTTGTTTTATGTAAGTAAAAACATAATTGTCTGTGAAGATCTAGTAAATGCAACATATATTCATATTTGTTTGCAATTTTGGAAAGAAAACTGCAAATTAATGGATTATTGATGTTGGATTCTGACACCACCTTAGGAAGGAAAGAAGCATTGGTATATAATGTGACTCTATCCTTATGAAAGATCAAGTAGGGAGGTTTAGAGGACAATACTTGAAGTTCTGAAATTCTTCTAGCAGAGGTAATGGCCACTAGAAAGATAGTTTTCCAGGTCAGGAACTTAAGATCACATTTAGCTGCTGATTTAAAGGGAGAATGAATTAAGGCCTGCTGTACCAAGTTCAAATCCTATGGTGGAGTAGGATCTTTATATGGGGGTCTCAGCAGGAGTGTTTGTTTGTTTGTCTTTTTTGGCTTTTCCCAGTTAGGGGTCACCACAGCGGAACTCCGGTCTGCTAATGATTGGCAGTAGATTTTTATGGTGCCGAGTTGCCAGCCTGATGCCCAACCTTCAGCGAAGACATGCCCATTCACGCATGTTTTACGGAGGCCACTTGACTGCGGGGAGGACATGCAGACTCCACACAGAAGGCACTCTAGCCGAGAATTGAACAGGAGAACCACTTGCTGTGAGGCAACAATGCTACCGCTGTACCACTGTGGCTTACGCCTCCCAAAAATGCTTTACAAAGTTTAGAAGAAGCCACAGAAGAATTCTCAAATCCAGTATGAAAATTAGAGAGTGCTGCTAACTGAACTTTAATCATTGAGGAGCTATCTCCCTCATTAAAAATTGTTGCCAAAAATTGAAGTACACATTTTACAGAAGCTGAGAAGGGTCTGGAATTGGATCCAGAATCCAAGGTGGGTAAAGAAGATAAGGCCAAAGGAAAGGGAACCAAATCTGTTGAGGCCAGTAAGGTGCAATGAGGATTACTTTGCTCTTCAATCTGGCAGCTTTCTGTAGAAATTTTGGAATTAGGGAACTTGGCAGGTAAGCATAAAGGAGACCAGAGGGTGAAACATGGAGTAGAGCATCCATCAATGATTCCCCCAGAGAGGGGATTAGTGCAAAGTAGCTGCCGCATTTGTTGTTTAGGGGAGAAGCAAAAAGACTGCAGCAAGGCTGTCCCCATTGACAGAAAATAATTTCTGTCAGTTTTAGGTTGAGAGAGACCAAATATGAGGTAGGAGAATGGACCTGCTCGATTTGTCTGTTATCAAATTGGACTTCCTCAGAATGAGCATTGCTATAGGAATGCGGTTGGATGAGATTGCCCATTGCCACACTTTGAGGGCTTCTCGACACAAGGGGTAAGACCTGGTTTCACCTTGTTTGTTGATGTACCAAACTACTGAGGTGTTGTCTGACAGGATCACAACTGTCCTGAAAGGAAGAGAGTCTTGTAATGCCTGTAACACTAACAGCACTGCTCTCACTTCCAAAACAGTGATATGCATGTTGATCTTCTCATGGGAACAAGTGCCTTGGACTGTTTTCTCCAGAAAATGTCCCCCACCCATTCTGGGAAGTGTCTGTGGTCACTATAACTTTGGGTTGAGGGAGGATGAAAGGATGGCCTTGAAGAACCTGCTTTGATCAAATCCACAACCAAAGGTATCTCTTGCATGTCTAAGTGATTCTTACTTGTGCTAACATGCATTGATAAAGAATTGACCACTGGGTTGCTAGCATCCATTGAAGAGTTCTCGTGAAATTTTGATAGAGGAACTAAAATAATGACCGCTGACATTGACCCCAAGGTTTGTAGAATCAGCCAAGCTGAAATATTGGTACTGCAAATTATTTTCCTGACCTGGAATATGATAGTCTGCACTATTGAGAGAGGAAGAGAAGCTGTCACTGATACTGTGTTGAACACTGCTCCTATTTATTCCAAGGTTTGAGCTGGTTGTAACTGAGACTTGTTGAAATTTATTGTTATCCCCAGATGTGAACAAGTCCGGAGTACCTGGTCTCTTGCTCTTATTAGTAGATGCATGGTCGGGGTGGTACTGAATCAGTCATCTAGGTATGGAAACATTCAGAATCCTTGCAGTATGAAGTGAGTTACTATCACTGCCACTCATTTGGTGAACACCTTGGAACAGTGCTGAGGCCCAAGGACAGCGCTCTGAACTGATAGTGACTGGCTCCCAGCTGGAAGTGTAAATACCTTCTGGATTATCTGTTCACTTTTATGTGATAGCACATATCCTGAAGTTATATTGAGCACATCCAGTTGTCCTTGCCTAAAAAAGGCAGAATGGACTGAACTGTGACCATCCTGAACTTTGTGCATCAAACTGCTTTGTTCAAGTTGCTGAGATCCAAAATTGGTATCCAGGCCCCTGTTTCTTTGGCACTAAAATAATAGGTTCATAGGTTCATAGGCTGATACTAGGCTATCTGCCCTAGGGCATTTATAAGCCTAGCCAGAGTGTGTTTGGCTTTCGCCACCCTTTTAGATTAGTTGACTGTGCCTCTGTATAGTAGGTCACAGAAGATAGCCCTTTTGAGATTAGTTTACTGTGCCTCTGTCTAGTAGGGACACAGAAGAGATCCCAGGGGTAAACCTACTATCTCCCATCCACTCGTCAAGATTTCTCTTGAAGAGGGTCATTGAGGGACTCTGCCTAACATGGATTGGGATTTTGTTCCAGAGTGAAGGGAGCCTCTGGGATATGAATCTGTCTCTCCAACATGTCCTATTTATTTCTGTGCTGAGGTTTAAGTCCCTGGAGCATGTAGCTCTAAGGGATTTGGATTTCCTGAGGTGGAGCATGTCCATTAATTCTGGGTTGGACATGGCTTTATACGTCAGGCACAGATCGCCTCTGAGTAGGCGGTAAGCAACTGAGTAGAGCTGGAGTTCCTTTAGCCTAACTGTGTAGGGCATCTGTTTGAGTCCCTTGATCCTCTTGGTGAGGTACTTTTGGGGTCTTTCCAGTTGCTGCAGGTGTTGGGTAAGGTACATCCCAAATGGGGCAGTGTATTCAATTATGGGCCTGATGAGTGATGAGTAGAGAGGCACAATGACCTCTCTTGATCTAGATGTGAACCCTTTCGTGATAAGGTGGGCTATACAGAAGGTCTTTCTAACCACTTTGGAAACATGATTGTCAAAGGAGAGATTGCTATCTACTTGGGTCCCAAATCCCTAATTACTTCTTCCGTACTTAACGGATTACCACCTATGTGGTAATTTGTGGGCACTTTGTTTTTCCCAAAGGGGATGACTATGCACTTTTTGGCATTTAGCTTTAGGCCATGGCTCTGGCACCAGTTATCCGTCTCTGTGAGACCCTTTTGGAGGATGCTTGTGTCAGTCGGTGAGTCGATTATGGCATCCAGTTTGCAGTCATCTGCAAACTTGGTCAGCCATAGTCCTCCCATGTTAGCCTGTACCTCAGAGAAATATATACTGAACAAGAGAGGTCCCAGGACTGAGCCTTGTGGGACGCCACTTGTAACTGGTTTAGAGTCTGACATGGCACTTGCAATTCTGACCATGTGGGTTCTATCCCTGAGCCAGTTTGCAACCCATCTTGTGACATAGGGGTTGATATTTAAGCTGGTGAGCTTATTTATGATGCCTGAGTGGGGTATTGTGTCGAAGGCTTTTGCGAGGTCCAGGTAGGCTGTGTAGACTACCTTCCCTTCATCTATGGTCTTGGTGACTGTTTCAAAGAAGTCAACCAGGTTCAAGAGGCAAGATCTGCCCGTAACAAAGCCGAACTGGGAAGGATCCAGTGTTTGGAGGTTCCCAATGTCTTTGTTTATGAGTTTCATGATGATACGCTCCATAGCTTTGCAGACCAGGCTAGTCAGGCTTATAGGGCGATAGTTTCCAGGGTCCGTTGTGGCACCAGCTTTGTGGAGTGGGACCACTGTTGCTGTACGCCATTCCTTGGGTACATATCTTGTAGTAAGGCTGAGACTGAACAGTGACTTTATGTGAGGGTTCAGTTCTTCTTGGCGTTCGTGTAAGACGCAGCCTGGGACACCGTCCGGTCCCATTGATGCTGTGTTTTTTGCTTTGGAGAGGGAAGCTCTCACCTGTGCATCTGTGATGTCAGGGAGGCTGCACTCTGTTAGGATAGACATTTGCTCTTTTGGGGGGGAAGGGGGGAGAATTTTGCACTGAACCTGTCTGCCAGGATGTTGGCAATGTCTGTGGGTTCAGTGTACTTTTTGTCATTTTGAACTAACTCATAGCATATCTGGGAGTTGCCACCTAGGTTCCTGACATAACTAAAGAAGGCCTTGTGATTATCTTTAGCATCTTGTGCAATTTTTCTTTTGAAGCTTGCCTTAGATGATTTTATGAGGGATCGTAGATTCTTGCTAGTACTGATCAGAGATGCCTTCCCTTTTTGGGATTTTGCTCTGTCATGTAGCAGCTTCCTTCTTCTGTTGTATGGCTTATTTATGGCTGGGGTCCACCAGACAGGTCTCCTGCCTTTGGAGGAATGAGTCTTGGTTTTATTTGGGATAGCACGATCCATGCATTCCTGTAGGTGTCCATAGAAAGCGTTTGTAAAGGATTCTGCGGTTTGGGACGTATTTTCCACTGGCCCAGGGGCTTTGAAGGATTCCACCTCGGTTTTGAGAAGTGTGAAGTTTGCTTTTGAGAAGTTCTTCACCGTGGTTTCTTTGGCTGGGGGTGGGGATGGGATATGGATGTCCAGTGAGATTAATTTATAGTCAGATCTTACCAATGAGGGGTATACCTCTGGTATGGAAAATAGAGTCCCCATGTTGGTGATGATCAGGTCCAATATGTTTTCCCCTCTTGTGGGAGTGGTGACCAGTTGTTCCATAGCATTTGAGTTTATAAATTCTAGGAACTGTTGGAAGAGGGTGTTGGGGCTTGAGTAGTGCTCCCAGTCTATGTTTGGGTAGTTGAAGTCACCCAATATAATGGTGTTTGGAGAGACCTTCATATTCTTCAGTGTCCTCAGGAAAGCCGAGTGGGGTTCCTGAGTTTGGGAGGGTGGTCTGTAGCAGGCTGCAAACTGAAAGGCAGTTTTGCTCACTGTTAGTTGCACATGGATGGTCCCCGATGCTTCATGCAGTGCCACTAACCTGGAGGTGTGGGTATCTTTGATGAATATGGATACTCCCCCTCCTTTTGTGATTCGGTCCGAGTTTTGGGGTAGAAAAGCATGGTATGAGGTATAACCTGGTAGTGCTGGGGTGCTCTCAGGAGCCTTGAACCAGGTTTCTGTTACTGCACAGATATCGATATTCTCCATACTGAGGAGAGCCTCGAGTGCGTGCATCTTGAGGTTTAGACTTCTGGCATTGAGCAGCATTACCCTTAGTTTCTTTTTCTTTGTGTTGTCTATGGAGGTGGGTTTGTCTTTTGAGCCTTGCCTAAAAAAGTCACTATGGGGTGGCAAGAGCCTTAGCCAGTATTATAAAGCCCAGGGGTGACAGGTGCAAGCCATCCCTAGCGAAGCAACGTGGCTTGTCGAGCATGTCATCCCAGGCTGACAGACACTGGATCCCCTTTGAATGACACCAATACTTTAGCCAGTTGTTAAAATTTATCATTTTGTCTTTATACTGTGGCATCATTCTTGGTGAGGGTAAGATGCTACTCAAGGTCAGGGTCATACTGGCCTGGGCTACGTGATCAGAGAGCTCCTCTATGTCTCTTTTCATGTAGTCCAGGGAGGTACGTCTCAGGTCATTCACACCAGCATGGACAATGACGGAGTCATATTTGTACTTGCTTTGAAGTGACCTGAGTGCTTGTGTTATGTGGCGGATCCTGGCACCCAACAGGCAGCTTACAGTGACCTTCTCCTTGTTCAGCCTGGTGAGTGGGACATCAGTGTGTCTGACAAAAGAGTCACCTATTACAAGTGTATTAGGTGTGTTGTTTAGCCTTAAGGGTTGGGACTGTGTAGCACACTGACTTTGTGAACTATGTGATACGTGGGTATTGTTGTGGGGTAGCAGTTGCTTGGATGTTTGCTTTGGAGGTCTCTGCTGCTTGGGTAGATTTTTATTTAGAGCCTCCGAGTATGTTTTTGTGTCTATGTGTTTGGTTTTCTGTTGCGATAGGTCTATGTGAGACTGGATTTGTGGTGTGTGTGGTTACCTTCTCCTCCTGACTGACTGCGCCAGTATTGGGTTGAGAGTGCTCAGCCTCCAGTTTGGCTATATAGTTGCATCTCTCACATATATTTGAGTTTGTTGGGAGGAGGAGAGGGTGGTCTGTGTACATAAGGCAGTTGTAACATTGCCTTAGGATTCCCAGATTCACCAGCTGGACTGGAGAGTAAACCCGAAACTGACTTTTGGACATGCCAGAATAGTATAAGGAGCTA
Organism: Protopterus annectens; assembly: GCF_019279795.1. NCBI lineage: Eukaryota > Metazoa > Chordata > Ceratodontiformes > Protopteridae > Protopterus > Protopterus annectens. The sequence goes on from NC_056747.1 coordinate 703,053,142, forward strand.
CTTTTTGACTGATCAAAAAGGACCAATAGGGAGCCAAGTACTTAAAGGGAGTATAAGAGGGTGTAGTGCTTTAGTTTATTAGTGCTTATTTATAAGATTACTTATACGAGCAACTGTAGGGCTTTAGAATGAAAATAGAGTGCTTACTTTGAGATTTAGAACAGTTCTAAGGGAAAAAGTGAAGAGCAGACTTTGTGGAGCAGGGAATAGTTTAAACCCGTTTAAGCGTTGCGCTATGTGCAAAATTGTGCAAAACCGCACAAATGCAGGTTTTAAAGCAGGGAAACTGAAAGAGATAGGAATTGACCCAGAGCGGCCAATAAGCTACTAGTTTCAGGGCTGAGATCGCTCCTCCAGGGACAGATAGGCTGCTCAAAGCTCCCCACTCTCACTGGTGAACAGAGAAGCTTCCTCCTATCCAAGTAAGGATATGGGCAACACAGGAAACTATACCACAGTCTGGAATTCAGCAAAACCTGAAATCTGGACTAATCTAGTTCAGCAAAGGTGGGAAAAGAGAATATTTTTTTTGTTTGTTTTTTTCAGGAAACAGCAGAAAAACACACAGAAAACACTGTAAATGCTATAAACAGGCTAGCGCACTTTAGTGTGTAGCCTACAACAGTTATACAATACAAAAACAACTTAAATTGATATAAAACAAGTGCAAAAACTGTAAAAAGTAGAAGGCAAATGCAATTTAAACTTTTTAAAGCACAGATCAGTTAGAAATTCACTTTTTAGGAGGCAGAAGGCAGTCGGAGCAAAAAAACCAGAGAAAAAAATACTTAAATCTGGAAAAGTCTCTCTTGGGTCTCTCTGTTGCCTGTATCACTCTGCAGGACACCACGAGGAGCTGTGCGGAGTTGTATACTGGTGCAAAACCACGCAAATGCGGGTTTTAAAGCAGGGAAACTGAAAGAGATAGGAATTGACCCAAAACGGCCAATAAGCTACTAGTTTCAGGGCAGAGACCACTCCTCCAGGGACAGATAGGCTGCTCAAAGCTCCCCACAATCACTGGTGAACAGAGAAGCTTCCTCTTATCCAAGTAAGGATAAGGGCAACACAGGAAACTATACCACAGTCCGGAATTCAGCAAAACCTGAAATCTGGACTAATCTAGTTCAGCAAAGGCGGGAAAAGAGAATTTTTTTTGTTTGTTTTTTTCTGGAAACAACAGAAAAACACACAGAAAACTCTGTAAATGCTATAAACAGGCTAGTGCACTTTGGTGTGTAGCCTACAACAGTTATACAATACAAAAATGACAAATTGATATAAAACAAGTGCAAAAAATGTAAAAAGCAGAAGGCAAATGCAATTTAAACTTTTTAAAGCACAGATCAGTTAGAAATTCGCTTTTTAGGCGGGAAAAGGCAGTCGGAGCAAAAAAAAAAAAAAACAGAGAAAAAATACTTAAAGTCTCTCTTGGGTCTCTCGAGTAACTTCCAGATTCTACCTGGTCTGGCAGGACTGCTTGGATGACTCTCTTTTTTCTAGCAAGTTTTGTATTTCTAGTGCTGCTGCTTTCCTCTGACTGGGTGGAATATTGTAAATTTTGCATACAGCTGAAGGGAAAAGGGAATTACATTACCTTTGGAAAGAATCCTCTGCACCCAAGTATCTCTTGTTATATATAGCCACAGTCCAGGTGCAGGGATAGTCAACCCCCAATTGTCTCCAGAGGGGGACAATTGGGCCTCCTTTCAGGCAAGCTGATAGGGTCTATCAGAGAAAGAATCTTTGCACCTTTGGTTCTGTGGGCCTCCTCTGCCATGTGGGTGTCATCATCCATTTGAGTTCCCCCCTCTGCCCCTAGGAGAACTATCTCTACATGTGTCCTGGAAAGGACCCTGGAACTTCCTGAACCACATTTTTCATCCACCTCATTGAGTCCTAGAAAAGGATCTTTGAGGTGTCAAAAAATGTATGCCCACTGCAGACAGGGTCTTTCTATCTTTTTCACACGTGGAGAGTATATCCTTCACTTTTGGGCCAAACAACAAACTGCCGTCAAAGGATGCATTGATGAAGGAGGACTTGGAAGGCTCCGCAAAATCACATAAGCACATCCAGGCATGCCTCCAAATGGAAATACCTGAACCCACTGTCCCTGAGGCACCTTTGGCTACATGTGAGATAAGCCTCATGGACAAATTTGAAATAGATTGGAGGGTAGTCAACTGAGAGGCCAGAGAAGAGTGAACCTCAGCAGAAATGGTCCTGGAATAGAATTTTGAAAGTTCCTTAATCAAGCCCTTTATAGTCTGGTAAAATGTGCCAAATAGTTTACTGACCTAAAAGCAAAGGTTCCTGAATCATACACATGCTTCCCAAATCTGCCCATCACCCTAGACTCTCTGTTAGGGGGATGGACAGAGGAACTCTGCTTAGCAGGTTAGTTCTTGGTGGCTACCACCATGCCTGTAGCATCCACAGGCACCCTTTTATTCCAGAATTCCTTCCCGACAGGTGGAACCAGAGTCCGATCTGGCCTCTTAGCGATTGGCTCAACTGAATCACTTTCCTCCCATGCCCGCCTAGAGACCAAATGAATGAGCTCTTCAGTGGGTGGAGTAACCCAGGAGATAGACAGGTCAGCTCCAAAGGCTTCCAAAAATATTGATTCCTCTGGGGAAGGGTTGCTGGAGGACCAACCACCTCTCTGGTTAAGGATATTAAAAATGTCTCCAAATGAGACATCTTCCAGAGGTGATTGTGGGGACTGTTTTCCTTCACCGAAATCACTATCCTCAGTGACTGATTCTTGTAGAGAGCCTAAATGCCTTCTCCTACACTTCCTCTTCCTAGGGATTTTCTCAATGGGATGTTCTTGTGAAGTGTTGGAAGAGATCGTAAAACGCTGCTTGGTGGCCTGGAGACCTTGGGCTGGCTGTCCCTGTGGCGTAGAATGATGTATCTCTAAGAGCAGAGGCAACTGGAAACCAAATGGGAGATCCAAAGGGGTTGGATTCGTCTGTCCTGTTGAAGCCGAAAACACTTTCTTCAGTACTTCGAAGGCTGGTCACTCTAGGGAGAAAGAAGACAATGGCTCCAAGAAGGCAGGCTTCTGGACCATTGCTTCCCTCTGTCCCAAGAGCAATCTCCCCAAGGTGGAAGTTGGAGCCAAACTGTCCAGTGCCAAGGCTCCAAGGGGCAAAGACAGCTGTGAAAACCTCAGAGTTGACTCTAATGCCTCTGACCCGATAAGGCAGCTTTGACTCTGAGAGTCCTCTGTATCCAAAGATGTTGGAGCCGGTGTACTCAGAGAAAGCTTTGGATTAGTAGATAAAGGTATCTTCAGATTCAAGCCAGACAGACCCAGAAAGTTCAGATCCAGGGACTCTGAAACAACTGGTTGTATCAGAGAAGGAGCAGCTAATGGTGGTGTGGTAGATGGACGAGCTTCCTGACCCAAAAGGGTAGGAGCCGGAAGTACACCCATCTGTATCTGCACCAAGAAGAATATCCTCATCATTCTGTCCACATCTTCTTCAGTCAAACTCCTGGAAGAACAAGATGAGGCTTGGGATGGTGACCTGGAATGGCATCTCTCCAAGAAGGTAGAAGGGACCCTTGAAGCTATTGGGTCCAAGGATGGTGAATACCTTGTTCTAGGTAAGATCTTTGGATCAGAGGAGCTTGAATCTGTAGAATTTTTTGGTCGGATTCAATAGAGGCTGGATCGGAACTGGCTTCAGATCTGACTTTTAACTTCTTTTTAGGTGGCTCCAACATTGGAGTCAATGAAGTGGAAGGTCTCAGAGACTTGGTCAAAGACTCTTCAGATTTTGTTTTTGGGGGACTGAGCCTCAGAAATAGCTTCACTAAAGGATGAAGGAAACAATAAGGTTAATTTGTTCTTTCTAGCCACTAAAGCTCTAGGGTTAAAGTTTTTTACATATTGAACAATCTGTTTATAGATGGTCCAGGCCCAAACAATAAACACAAAGTATGGGCAACTGAAAGGGGCAATTTATGTCCACACTTGTGGCATTTTTTAAAGCAGGAATGTCCTTTGTCCAAAACAGCAGAAAAGGAAAACAACTGAAGTTTTTTTTTTTTAAATACTAGAAGGGAGAGAAAGAAAAAGGATACCAGCAATGGTATTAAAGACTACACGCCTGTACAAGAAACAGAAAGAAGAAGAAGAAAATGGAAAAGGTACAGTTACCAACAATGGTAATAAAACCTACACACAGTGTAAAGGTAAGGAAGTAATTATATGAGAATATATTAACAGACTATGAAAAAAAAAAAAACACTTATCGTTAACAATACTTGAGAGCTCAGGCTGACCATGTCTTTTTGTGAAAGCAGCAAACGAGATCTGGGGTAGGTTAGAGATTGATGCTTTATGGGTAAAGGAGTGACTCAAGAGCTTTTTGGTGGCCATGAGCTATAGTAACAGCAGAGAAGGATCCAAGGATTGGATCTGAACCCAAAAGTTGAGGATAGAATGAAAACTGAAAATACCAGATACTAAATTTTAAAATAGAGATTCAAGGAAGTATGCGAAAGATGAAGTAGAAAGAGAAGGGGCAGTTGCATAGATTATTTTGTAAGAACTGGGTGCACTTTATTTTGTAAGAACTGGGTGCACTTAATGGCTCACAGAGCCTCTTTCACCAGCTTATTTGAATTTTAATATCTTCGTACACACTACATATAAGAAAACACTCAGATTACATATAATAACAGGAATACAGATAATGATGTGCTGTTGCTTCATATGGCCTTACTTCTTATCTAACTTCTTTAGTTAAATGATACAATGGCAATCCATAAAGCAATAAAAAAGGCATTTTAACAGCTGATAAGTAAATGGGAAAAACATCTGGGGTACATATGTGCAAGGTGTATCTTTTTCCTGTTCTCAACCTTCAGCTTTATGTTAAAGCTAGTCCTACTAGTTTCTCATCTGCTATATATTTTTAGCCATGATATTAATGGTGGGGTATGGATTCTGCCTGCCTTCAATTACAATAGTTGCCACTTTGTGAGAAGGCTTTATATAAACAGAGGCAGCAGCAAAGTCTATGTCCAGTCTTGATACCCAGGTGCACTGTAACAGATCATACATAAAAGGGTATATACTGATTTTTCTTAAATACCCCTTTACAAAAATGTCCTAGAAAGAGTGGCAGGCAATGTTCCTGCATACAGCTGAAGCCAACATTTGGCTATGAAGCCACTTGCAGCCTTATAAACACATTCAGCACAGGCAGTGGTAAAATTGTTTGTCTTCAGATTTCTAGTCTGATGGAAATACAGGGCAACATGCAAGGCAACTTTCTGGTATGACAACATATTATAGTAGTAAAGACACTGCACAAAACTATACTGCAGGTAAATGGATAAATATATACCAAATCTGCACTCTTAACAAAGAGACCCCTGTGCTAATAGTTATCTCAACACTAGTTCATCATTCACACTAAACCACTCCCAAAGGTACAAAGGAAAACATAATGTCCAAAAATAATTGGTGAAATGAGGGTGGATGCTATTAATGATGTCATGAGCACAATACTGAATGCTTACTCATTTGATAAGTGCCTCACACAACTGCACTATATTACATCTGTCCTTTTCATGGTCTTCTTCTTTATCTTTGGGTAGAATACCAAGTATTTAACCTGTTGGGAGGATTTACAGCACATGCTAAAATACCACTGATACCCTGAACTGCAGCATTCCTAAAGCTCCCTTTGCTTGAGTCTGGCTATCAAGTGCAAAATGTTCAACAAATGTGTGGACTAAGGACCATCCTTCAGCTTCAGACAAATCTCCTGCTGAGATCCTTCTGAAGAAAGCTATGTAAATAACAGGACCTATTATACAGTGGTTTCTAATCTAACTTGGTAAATGTTTGCCAGCAGTGCCATACCAAAAGGCCATACAGATGGCTAAACACTTAAAATTTGTTTTCTCCCTGGCTTGTTTTGGCTGTAGCTAAAGAAGTAAAGTGCTATTCCACCTCCTGTATATGCCTCAGTCTTATCAATATAATTTCAAAACTGTCACTACTGATGTAGATAATACAAGGGCCTCAAGCCTTTGTTCTAGAACCCTAACTCTAAGCTCGAAACTCTCTTCCTATTCCCTAATCCTAAAACTCCCTTCCTACTCCATAAATCTAATAGTACCCACAAACCCAGTAATCACCATAGCATACGCCAAGCTATTTACAAAATTTCTATATAGCCATATTGATAGCTGCAAAGAGCCAGCCATGCCTCCTTGCATTAAGAATAACACAAATTCAAAGGACAAGCCATCCAGCTGGAGACACAATATTAATAAGTTATGCAGTATAAGAAAAAAATATTGGCCAAGCATAGGAGGAACAAAACCATGTACACTAAAAGTCCCATGATCAATCTAAACAGGCACCTAAGAGGGTTAATTAATACTTTGTAGGCTAAATTTGAAGAAAAAATAGCTTCTCTGGCAAAGGACATCAACAAAGCTTTCTACAACTATGACTATAACCTCAGGGGAAATACACAACAATGTGCAGAGCTTATTTTGAATGGCATCACACACTGAACTGGAATCCATTGCCAACCTTTTGGCTGACAGGTGTAGCTCAAATTTCTCCCCTACTCCCCCCTCGATAGTCCAAAGGAAATACCGCATACCATAATCCCCAACCATTACTACAGAATAGGTCATCAATGCCCTTTCCAAGGCCAAAAACACTTAATCGATGGGCCCTGATAACACCCCGTGATGTTTAATAAATAGTATGACATATGACCACTCTGGTTCACTAGAATCACTTTTCAACTGAAGCCTACAGTCAGGTTTTGTACCCAATGAATGGAAGATGGGTTACAGTTATTTCCCTGCACAAAGGAGGTCCAACAACTGATCTAGGTAAATATAGGCCTATAAGTCTTACCAGCATCATATGTAAGACCCTGGAAAGAATCATCATGGACATGATAAATGAGGACACAGGTAACTTGCTGGACCATTCACAGTTCGGCTTTGTTAAAGAAAGTTCATGCCTATTAAATCTAGTGGATTTTTTTGAGAAGGTCACCAAAGCACTGGATGAAGGTAAGAGTGTGAATACAGCTTACCTCAACCTGGACAAGGCATTTGATACAGTACCCCACTCAGACATTATAGACAAGCTCACTAGTTTAGGTATAAACCCTTTTTATCACCTGATGGATAGCCAGCTGGTTCACTGATAGGACTCAGGAGGTCAAAACAGATGAGGCCACTTCCACCAAGAGGCCAGTCACTAGTGGAGTCTCCCAGGGCTCAGTAGTGGGCCTCCTCCTTTTTTGCATCTATTTCTCTAAAATGGAAGCAATACTGTAGGTTTATGACTGACTAAGTTTGTGGATGATTGCAACCTGGGGATTATCATTGACTCCTCTGCAGACACTAGCATTCTTCAAGAAGGTCTATTGCTGACTCACAAATGGTGCTAAAGCAATGGTTTTAAACTCAATGCTAAGAAATGCATAATTGTACCCTTTGGGAAGTCAACCATCCCAGCTAATTACCATGTTGATAATACACCCCCAAGAGTTGACCTAGTGTTCAGGGATCTGAGTATGCATGTAGACAGTAGTCTTACCTTCGACCACCGTGTGACCACAGTGGTGAGGAAATCATTTCATATTGCTCAACGTATGTTATGACCTGGCATCTAGATCCAAAGATGTCATTATCTCATTGTACTCCATCCTTATCAGACCAGTCATAGAGTACAATGCTCCCTTTGGTATGTACCTGACCAGGCATATGCAGCAACTAAAGCAACCTCAGAGGTTCCTTATAAAAGAAATACAAGGTGTAACAAACCTGCCTTAAGCAGAGCACCTTTTCTCCTCTACTCAGTCTCCTATAAATTGCTGAGGGGTGATCTATGCCTGGCTTACAAGGCATCTGCAAACCCCTCACTTATGAATCTCTTACATATTTGTAATTCAAAGAGTACCAGAAATACAAGCTCAAGGGACCTGAATTTTGTATGTGACTTAAATAGAACATGCTGGAGAGACAGATGTGTGTCACAGAGTCTGCACTTCCTATGAAATAGGCTTCCCATCTATGTGGAGTTAAGTTAGTCTATTGCCTAGTTTAAGTGTAACCTAGACCAGTGGATGGACAATACGAAATTTACACCAGGCCTGGCAGTCATGTCCCTTATGGACAGAGGTAGCTTATAAATGCTTGGCCTTCAGTGTCCTGTATGGATATAAGACATCATTATTCTTTCAGGAAAACTTGGCTAGGCTTTGAAAGCCCCCTCCCTCAAGTTCATTAGCCTAGTAACATCTATGAATCTATGAATATCTAGGACTACCCTTCACATTAAAACATGCTAATTGCTTATTCCTATTAATGGGCTTGAATCTTCCCAGGCAGCTATATTGCTTTTGCAGGTTTAAATCTGAAGAATGCAAAGAATTACTTGATGCTCTCCACTACAAAAAGTAACAATACTAAAACAGATGCATTGTGGGTACCTAATAAAAATAAACTACTGGTAAAATGAATACTATAAAATCAAAACCAAAATGCTGAATTCTCTATACACTGAAAGGTGAAGTAACAGAATATATTGTAAAGTCAAATTATTATGAAACAAGGAAATAGATGAAAATATCAAACATAACAGAAGTCAAGCAACAAGCGAACGTGTTTGCTTTACTACCCCCAGTGCCGAGGCTTTGCCAACACACTTTCCTATTCTATATACACTAACATTACAGTAATTCTATATTTTGCAGTACAATATAACCTTTTTTCAAGTGTACAGCAACAACTGGGTTAGAATATTTAGAGTCTGTCTGTAGGAAGGGGGAGGCTCCCGCACTGGGTTCTGTATGAGACTGAATCTCCTGAATTACAAGTTTTATTTGTAATCTTTTGCTTCACATTAAATTGACGTTGTAGTATGTTGTTATTTCAACTTTAAGAGGTTTGTGAATTCAACATTTTAGATTTGTTTTTTTTTCTGGTATTTTATTTTAAGTTATGTAATTTACATTTTAGTAAACAGAAAATATCAAATTCAAATTTACATAAGGAAAAGAGATTGTGGAGGGCAGGCAGGGAAGATGCAAGACTAGAACAGTAAATGAGGACCCTGTCTTGGAGTGCGTGGGTAACATATTGGACATAGTTTTCTCTGCTGAGGAAGGAAAAGTAAAAAAAAAAGGTAAAAAATTGCTCAAGCAGCTACTAAGTAAGCATATTCAAGTTTGACATAAGTAACTTTAAGAGATACTTTTTTATATTTTTTGCAGAGAAAGGTAGAGCCCTTGAATAACTTTCAACAGAAACAAGTGAAGTATATTAAAAAAGAGAGATTCAAGGAAGCTGGAGCATGTTAAAGATGGAGTAGAAAGAGAAGGGGCAGTTGCATAGATTATTTTGTAAGAAATAGGTGCACTTAATGGCTTACAAGGCTTCTGTCATCAGCTTAAGCCTTATTTGAATTCAAATATCCTCATGCCTCAGTACAAACATGAAAATACTCAGATTGCATATAGTGGCAAGAATACAGATAATGGTGTGTTGTTGCTTCATATGGCTTTGCTTGTCTGACTTCTTTAATTAAATGATACAGCGGCAATACTTAAAGCAATAAAAAAGACATCTTACCAGCAGATAAGTAAATGGGAAAAACAGCTAGGGTGAGGAAAGTACATATGTGCAAGGTGTATCCTTTTCCTGTTCTCAGTCTTCAACTTTGTTAAAGCTAGTCCTGCTTGCTTCTCATCTGCTATATAGTTTTAGCTATGATATTAATGGTGGGGTATAGACTCTGCCTGCCATCAATTACAACAGTTGCCACTTTGTGAGAAGGCTTTATATAAACAGCGACAGCAGCAAAGTCTATGTCCAGTCTTGATACCCAGGTGCACTGTAACAGATCATAAGTGAAAGGGTATATACTTATTCTTCTTGAATACCCCTTTACCAAAATGTACTAGAAAGAGTGTCAGGCAATGTTCCTGCATACAGCTGAAGCCAGCATTCAGCTAGCAGTCTACTTGCACCCTTATAAACACATTCAGCACAATCAGTGGGAAGATTGTTTGTCTTCAGATTTCTAGTCTAATGGAAATACAGGGCTACATGCAAGGCAACTGTCTGGTATGAAAACATATTACAGTAGTAAAGACACCGTACAAAACTGTACCGCAGGTAAATGGATAAATATATACCAAGTCTGCTTTCTTAACAGAGAGACCCCTGTTCTAATAGTAATCTCAAGCCCTATTCCATCATTCACACTAAACCACTCACAAAGGTTAAAATGAATACATATTGTCCAAAAATAATTGGTGAAATGAGGGTGGATGCTGTTAATGAGGCTGTGATGCCCATGCACTGGCCCAGTAATCAAGGAGCCTCAATCCACAGCACTAACACCTGGGAAGGATAACAAGTACACACAGAGTAAAGTACAGGTTCCCTTAAGAGCACACAGAGATCACAGTCAGTCTGGGGCCAGTTTTTCCCTTTCTCTCCAGATCCCCAATAAGACTCCTCACTGGCACAGCTATAGAGTAGGGTCCTTAGCCAGGGTCCCAAGTCAAGCCCTCCTAGCAGTCTGTCCAACCAATGCTTCGTGTCCCTGCCCAAGCAGCTGACACACACACACTTTGAGATATGAGTTATATACAAACACACAGACACTCCTGGGGAAGGCTGGCACAGGTTCTCCAGCTATGCCCCCTTCTCTCCAGACTACAAGGTAGAAATCACTGCCACCAGGATCCCTACTTATCAGCTACCAATAAGGCCCTTCCCAAAGGGTGTCCAATTATTACTGTGCAATATTATTATCTGGTTAGTAAGTGTGACCAGAACTTTCAAGGCTTATCAGCTTTGTATAGTATCACTATATACATGCAAAGTACTCTAGAGCTTAAATTATCTCAAAACAGCCACAGTTGAAGGGTTTAAAAATATTTAATAATAAATAATAAAAACACGAGACAATACTTCTTACTACACAGTGCTAGTCAAAAGTTTAGACATCACAGGAAAATGCTTAAAATAATACTGTAGAATAGTTCTGACATAAATATAGAAAATAGCTAGACTAAACTTACTATGTTCTATCTTTTCCTAAGAGCAATCACAGTTCTAAATAAACTTACATATAGAGGAAAAGCAGAGCACTGGTGAGTTATTGTCAGC
>NC_056747.1:703069328-703074328 GCF_019279795.1 Protopterus annectens
GGTCATGGAGGGTGATCTGTAGTAGGCCACAATTTGCATTGCAGATTTGCCCAATGTTAGTTGCACATGGATGATCTCAGAGGTATCATGCTGTGCCACTAACCTGGAGGTGTAGGTATCCTTGACGAATATGGATACACCCCCTCCTTTTGTGTTTCGGTCCGTGTTCTGTGGCCAAAACATGTGGTATGAGTTGTAGCCTGGTAGTGCTGGGGTGCTATCTGGAGCCTTGAACCAGGTTTCAGTTACTGCACAGATGTTGACGTTCTCCATACTGAGGAGTGCTTCGAGCACATGCATTTTGAGATTTAAATTGCTGGCGTTGAGTAGCATAACCCTCAGTTTTTTGTTAAGTGTGCTGTCTACAGAGGTGGGTTTGACATTTCAGCATTACCTAAAAAAGGCACTATGGCCAGTATTCGAAAGCCTAGGGGTGACAGGTGTAAGCCGTCTCTTGCAAAGCAATGCGGCTTGTCGAGCATGTCGCCCCAGGCTGACAGACACTGGATCCCCTTTGAATGACACCAGAAGCTTAGCCAATTGTTGAAATTGATAATTTTTTCTTTATACTGAGGTATCATTCTTGGTGAGGGCAGGATGCTACTCAGGGTCAGGGTCATACCAGCCTGGGCTACATGATCAGGGAGCTCTTCCATGTCTCTTTTCATGTAGTCCAGGGAGGTACATCTCAGGTCATTCACACCAACATGAACAATGACAGAGTCATATTTGTACTTGTTCTGGAGTGACCTGAGTGCTTGTGTTATGTGGTGGATTCTGGCTCTTGACAGGCAGCTAACAGTAACCTTCTGCTTGTCCGGCCTAGTGATTGGAACGTCAGTGTGCCTGACGATAGAGTCACCTATTACTAGTGTGTTAAGTATGTTATTTCGCTTTAAGGGCTGTGATTGTGCGGCACACTGATTTTGTGTTTTATGTGTTGTCTGGTTTGTGACGGGAAGTGCAGGTTGTTTGGGTGTCTGCTTTGGAGGTCTCTGATGCTTTTGCAGGTTTTTATTTACAGCCTCCGAGTATGATTTTGTGTATTTATGTGTATTTTTTGCCAGTGCTGTTTTAGTAGGCAGCCGGAGTTGTGGTGCAAATGTTAACCTTCTCCTCTTGACATACATACATATATATATATATATATATATATATATATATATATATATATATACATGGGTCTACTTCATTTTATCGAAAGACCATTTGACCTAAACCCATTTGATCGAAATTTCAATTGATCCAAAACCAGTATTCAAGGCAAATAACAGGGATTTGTCGCCCTCCCCAATGTCATGCAACCCTGGAGTTGGTATATATAGTTGGGGGGTGTGGGGGGTGCAGCCCCCCACACTGGGCGGTGTGGGGGTGAAGCCCCCCCCACCTATTTTCATTTAAAATCTGTACTTTTTGTGTTATTTTCTTCTTTTAAAGGAAACTAGGTGGGAGGCTTTGCTCCCCACTCCCCCCATCCCAATGTGGGGGGCTGTGCTCCCCACATCCCCCTAACTATATATACCAACTCCTGGGTCACACAACATTGGGGAGGGGGACAAATTCAGTTTTATGCCTTGAATACTGGTTTTTGATCAAATGAAATTTTGATCAAATGGGTTTAGGTCAAATGGTCTTTCAATCAAATGAAGTAGACACATATATATCTATAGATAAATATATATATATATATATATATATATGTATGTATTATAATCAACCCCCTTTTTCCCATTTTCTGCATGCAGTCAGGGTGTCATGTCAACTGCCTCTCTCTTGATTCAGTGCCACTCGTCACAGGTCTTCTCTCACAAAACCCATCCATCACTTTGCTGGATACTCTCATTTCCTCCTGCCTTCCTCCTGTCAGTCCCAAATCTTCTTCATCAGATTGTCTTCTGCTTTTCTGCGTATGTGACCAGACGGCCACAATCTATTCTCTTTGACTTTCTCTGCAATTGGAGCTACTTTGTCTTTTGCTCTGATGTCCTCATTTCTTTGTTTATCCCATCGTATGCATCATACTGCCCATCTTGGACATGTCATCTCCATCACCTCTAGGTTCCTCAGCTGCTTCTCTTTTACTTCCCAGGTTTCTGTTCCATACAGTAGTACTGGTCAGTCCATGTTCTGTGCATATTACTTTTCAGTTTCTTTGGTATTCTTCTGTCATACAGTCAATCATCTGTGCCACTTAGCTGTAGCCCCTCTGATTCTAGCTTTGACCTCATTCAGACCTTTCCTTCTCCTCAACCAATCCTCCCAGATAACTGAAGCTGTTAACCTGTTCTACTATTTTTCCTTCTGTTTCAATTCTCATATTTTTCTGATTTCCCCATCTACTGCCATTATAACTGTCTTATCAGTTTCATCCCATGTACTTTCAGTTTTGCATTCTATTCCCCTATCCTTTCCTGAAGTTTTGGCTCTGAGTCTGCCTGTACTACCATATCGTCTGCATACAGCAATGTTATTGATCTGTCGCTTCTAACATGTTTGCTGATGTAGTCCATCACCAGTATGAAAAAGGATGGGTTTATAGCAGAACCTTGATGTACATCCACTCTTACTGTTTGTACTTGAGTCACTGGGTCCTTGTACATAGCCTATATTAATTCTACCAATATTCTTGGTACTTTGAGCCATCGCAGGACTACCCATATCAACTTTCCCATGACCTTGTTATATGTTATCTCCAAGTCTTCTAGTTCCCAGATGGACTCTTTCCTCATTTCTAGCCACGTCAACTATCTGTCTCACTGCAAACATCAGATCAGTTGTACTGCATCCTGATTTGAATCTGAACTGCTGATCTTCCGCCTTGCTTTCTACTACTTTGCGTGTTCATTTATCAGTCATCCTCTTCAACACTTTCATGCATTATGACAGGAATTTGATACCTCTGTACTGCCCTTAGCTGTGGATGTCTCCTTTGTTCTTATACACTGCCGCTAGTATGCTTATTCTCCAATCATCTGAGATACATCTGACAGTTCTAACCTATGAACAAATTCTACTCTCTACTACTGTTCTCAACCTACAAGCATGTACATATGTATTATATATTGTATATATGTTGCAGTTCAATTGTGCTTAGTTTGTTATTTAACACCTACAAATTGTTTACTGTACCTTTTGCAACTGTGTATTGTATTTTGTTGTATTTTGAATTATGTAGCTTTTATTTTGTACTATGTATTCTGAATTATGTAGTTTTTACTTTGCACTATGGAGCTTTTCTCCTCAGGCCTCCACTGAAAAAAGGCTCTTTGAACCCAGTGGACCTCCCTGGTCACCAAACTGGAAATAAATAAATAATAAATACATTTTTCTCTTCATACTGCCATGATTACCCTCAGGAGACATTTTTCCCCCTATCTCACCCAACATCTTGATCACATCTGCTGTGACCTCATGTAAGCCTGCTGCTTTCCCTGACTTCATTTCCTTAGTGCTGTTCTTTCTTCTTCTAGGATGGGCTCCTCTTCATCTTTCATTGTTGGCTGTGTCTGCAGCAGTACATCTTCTGTGGGGTTTTCTTCATTCAAAAGCTGGTGGAAATACTCCTTCCATAAGTCTTTGATTTCCCGTTGACTGATGAGTACATTATTGCTGGTGTCCTCTATGAAGGATGTTTGACTGTCTTCTTTATCTTTCCATCTTTGCCTTGCAACCTGATAGAATTTCTTTGTGCCATCTACTTTATCATCTTCCAGAAACTGGTAGAATATCTTTGTTGCCTTGCTCTTTGCTATTGCAACTCTTAGCCTCTCTTTTAGGCAACCAGTAGTCCTTTTTAGCAAGGTACATCTTTTCTGTCTCCCACTTTTTCCTGCAGTTCTTTCTTTTGATGACTTCCTGGACTTCTGCATTCCACCACTAGCTTTTTTTTATGTATCCTGCTTCTTTATGTGGTTCAGCCACATATTTGTTCTATAGTCCTTACGCATGCTGTTTTGAGGCACTGCTATTCTTTTTCTACAACTCCATCTATTTGCTTTTCTTCCTGAGGTACTAGAGCCCTGAGTAATTCCTTGAACTCTTGTGCTTTCTGTTCAGTCAACTTCCATTTCTTCAGCTCAGTCTCTGTTGACCTTAGAGCCATCACTGACCACTGCTGCAGCTGATTATGGCAACCAATGCTTTATGCTGTGGGCCAACTGTTTCATTGGGGATAGCTTTGTAGTCATTGATTTTACCACAATGCCCTTTATTTACTATGAGGAAGTGTACACAAGTTGCATTTTGGCAACTTTTTTTTGTGATTTTGTGTCTTTCTGGCAAAATCATGTGTTAGCCACCATCACGCCATTTGCCAGACAGAAGTCCAGAATTGCCTCTACTTCTTTATTCCTGTCACCCTACCCATATTGACACACAGATAGTCCTCATATACTGTCCTGTCTGTCCCGATATGTGCATTTGTGTCACCCATTATCAGCAGCAGTTCATGTTGCCCTGCTTTATCTAGTAGGTCCTGCAACTGCTGTCTGAATGCACTCTTTTCTTTACTATTACAACCTTGCTGCGGGACATAGGCTGAGATTATGAATAGTGCCCTCTTGTTACATGGGAACCTGATTGCCATGAGTCTATCACTAATTCTGATGAAATCCCTCACTGTCTTCTAAAGGCTCCCTTTCACCACAATTCCCACACCATTTGTAGTCTGTCCTCCCCCTGAGTAGTAAACTCTGGATCCCAAACCAAGTGCCTGTGCTGCACTGCCATTTCATCTTCTCTCCTAGATACAGCTGATGTCTAGCCCCCTTCTTATCATCATGTCATCCAATTCAAAACTGCATCCTATCAGTGAACCTATAGGGAGTATAGCAATCTTTAGTTCATGTTTGGCAGGGTGATTGGTTTTATATCCAGCTTTCACTCAACAGAGCTATCCCAGGTAATCCAAACTGAGTAACTGAGTAAATGGATACCGGCCAGCCAGTTGCTAATTGACCCAGGGCTGCTGGGCTTTATGGCCTTCTTGTCAAGTTGGGTTT